>NC_025998.2:49641024-49777829 GCF_000442705.2 Elaeis guineensis
ATTAGTGGTTCCTTTATGATCAGATGGCTGATTATGAGTCTTATGTGTCTGGGACTCTATGATTGAGAATTAGGATTCTCTGATCATGAGTTCCACACATTTTAGGTACCGGGGGTCAAAATTTTGAATTTTAAATTTTGAATTTGAAATTTGAACTCTTTGATCAAGATTTCTTATCGATGGTCTCTGATGCCTGATTGCCCGTCGGATTTGGACTCAATATTTATGAGAGATTTAATTAGTGATTTGATCGCTAATTAACTCAATTTGATTGAGTAATTATTTTTGGATCAAGTCCAATTGAATTGGATTCAGTTTGGATTGACCCGATTAGGTTAAATGTTGACCTAATCGCTAAGGTGGTTTAGTCCCTGATTTGATCAGGGGTTAGGTTAGTTAATTCTTAATTTGATTAAAATTTTATTGAGCCTAATTAAGACTAATTAAGTTGGATTTAATTTATTCTAATTGTGCTTAACCTATTTAGATTAGGTTGGCTCAATTAGGTTCAAACCATCTTGACTTTTCTCCCTGCACCACCTCACTTCTTCTGTGCATATTTAAATTCACGAGAAGCAACCTCCCATGAATTTTCTCCACGTAGAAGCCATCCCACGCCCACCCTTGTGTGCCAAATATCTGGATAAAAATAAGTTGGTTGGCCATTCAAATTCAAAAGAAAGCTTGAATTTGAATGAGCAACCAACTAATCCATGCGCCATGGTCTTATCTTGTGCACCCCATATTTTACACGAGAAAATATTTCTCGTGTAAACTCTCCATGCACAAACCAACTCACGTCCCTTCTCTTCTCACGCACAACTGGATAGGGATGAGTTGGTTTTGCATTTGAATTCAAATTTGATTTGAATTCAAATGTGCAACCACTTATCTTTATCCTCTCACGTGGATAAGACACGTTCGATATTATTTTAAAAAGAGGAGAAAGGTAAGACGCGCATAAAAATTTTAGGAGAGAAACTTTGGGGTGTGAGGAAAGTTTGTGCGTAAGGTGAAGGTCCAAAACCTTCCGAGAGAAAAAGAAAGAAAAGAAAGAAAATTGAGCGCAGGGTTTCTAGTATGTACCCTAGGGTTTCTACCTAGGGTTTGGGAAGTGAGATTGGTGTGCCACGAGTGTCGTGAGTCCACCAAATTTCAGAGAGAGATTCATCAGCCTCTCAAGCAATCGTGCAAATGATTCAGAGCATCCGAGGAGTCGGCACAGATTGATCGAAGGAGTTCGATCAACATCTGCCATCAAAAGGGTGAAATCACGAACTAACATTCGTGAGGAGCTGATCAAATGGGAGCTTCGTGTGGATGATCCGCAGAGGTCAGACATTTGTGTGGCTGTGATATGACGATCAGAGTCTCCCGACGGTGATCAGATTACGGTGATCGACTACCCGCAAAAGGTGATGTGTTCTGAACACAGTACTGTAAAAGGTTTATTGATTCAAATTTGAATTTCAAATTTAAATGCATGCTGTTGTATCATATTTAGATCCTAGTGTAGGGTTAATTAGTATTAATTAATGAGATTAATTAATAATTCCACTGTAAAATAGTAATTTTGAAAAAGTTTTAAAATTACCATTTTGCCCCTGCATAAAATTTTCGCTACATCAAGATGGGATTGACCATTCCAGTTTAAGAGCTGTGTACAGTCGTGTTTCAATTTAGTAAAATCTTGGCCAGGATAGTCCTAGTGAGGAGTCACAAGACTAATTGAGTTGAGCACGATTCAGATGATCTCATTAGGGTTGACAGTTTAACCCTGAGTCGTCCTAAACACAGGAGTCAAAAGGGATGAATTATACGGTAACCATATTCACGTAGGTTCTGAATGTTGCGATTGTGACTATTCGACCTATCCGATCGTCGGGTACCATTGCTAGATGGTCACTTCGATTAGTACAGGAATTGGTTCCTGTGCTACCGGCTTAGGTTCGAACCTGCGGGGTCACACACATTAGAGGTTCCTTTCTGATCTGATGGCTGATTATGAGTCTTATGTGTCTGAGACTCTATGATTGAGAATTAGGATTCTCTGATCATGAGTTTCACACATTTTGAGTATCGGGGTCAAAATTTTGAATTTTAAATTTTGAATTTGAAATTTGAACTCTTCGATCAAGGTTTCATATTAATGAACTTTGATACCCGATTACCCATCGGATTTGGACTCAATAATTATGAGAGATTTTATTAATAATTTGATCACTAATTAACTCAATTTGATTGAGTAATTATTATTGGATCAAGTCCAATTGAATTGGATTCAGTTGGGTTTGACCCGATTAGGTTAAGAGTTGACCTAATCGTCGAGATGGTTTGATCCTTGATTTGATCAGGAGTTGGGCTTAGTCAATTTTTGATTTGATTAGGATTTTATTGAGTCTAATTAAGTTTAATTAAGTTAGATTTAATTTAGTCTAATTGTGCTTAACCTATTTTGATTAGATTGGTTCAATTAAGATCAAACCACCATTTGAATTTGAATCCCTTCATCACCTTAAATCTCTGCGCCCATTTGAATTCACGAGAAGAAACTTCTCGTGAATTTTTTCTCACGTAAAGCCCTTCTCACGTCCACTTTTGTGGGCTATATGGATGGATAAAGCTGATTAGTTAACCATTCAAATTCAAAGCGTGTTTGAATTTGAATGGATAACTTATCTCTTTTGCCTTCAAACTTATCCATCTTGTGCATCACATAATTCACACGAGAAAGAGTTTCTCGTGAAACCTTTTCACGTACAAAGAGTCCACGCCCTTCTCTTCTCACGCCACAAGTGGATAGGGATGAGTTGGGTTTCATTTGAATTCAAATTTGATTTGAATTCAAATGTGTAACCACTTGTCTTTATCCTCTCACGCGGATAAGACACGTTTTGAACTGTTTTAAAAGAGATAGGGAGCTGGGGCGTGTGTAGAAAAATTTTGAGAAAGAAAGTGGGACGTGAGGAAGCCTTGTGCATGAGGTGAAGGTCCAAAACCTTCCGAGAGAAAAAGAAAGAAAAGAAAGAAAATTGGGCGCAGGGTTTTTGGTGTATACCCTAGGGTTTCTACCTAGAGTTCGGGAAGTGAGATTTGTGTGCCACGAGTGTCGTGAGTCCACCAAATTTTAGAAAGAGATCCATCAGCCTCTCAACCAATCATACAGATGATCCAGAGTATCTGAAGAGTCGGCACACATCGATCGAATGAGTTCGATCAACATCAGTCATCAAAAGGGTGAAATCACGAACTAGCATTCGTGAGGAACCGATTAGACGGGAGCTTCGTGTGGATGATCCACAGAGGCCAGACACTAGTGTGGCTATGATGTGAAGATCAGAGCCCTCCGACGATGATCAGATTGTGGTGATCGACTATCCGCAAAAGGTGATGTGTTCTGAACATAGTACAGTAAAAAGTTTACTGTTTCAAATTTGAATTTTAAATTTAAATGCATGCTGTTGTATCATATTTAAGATCCTAGTGTAGAGTTAATTAGTGTTAATTAATGAGATTAATTAATAATTTCACTGTAAAATAGTAATTTTGAAAAAGTTTTAAAATTATCATTTTGCCCCTGCACTGAATTTTCGCTTCAATTGGTATCAGAGCATGGTTCTAGAATATGATATACATATGCATGCATAGATTAAGGTGTAATCTATAAGTTTAAATTTAAAATTTAAATTTTAAAATTTGAAATTTGAAATTTGTTAGAAGTTTCAAATTTAAAATTCAAAATTTAAAATTTGAATTTTGAAATTTAAATTTTGAAATTTGAAATTTGAAATTTGTTTGAAATTTTAAATTTAAAATTTGAAATTCAAAATTTAAAATTTAAAATTCAAAATTTAAAATTTAAAATTCAAAGATTGGAAATTCAAAATTTGAAATTTGGTTGAAATCTCAAATTTGAAATTTGAAATTTGAAATTTAAAATTTGAAATTTAAAATTTAAAATTTAAAATTTGAAATTCAAAATTTAAAATTTAAAATTTAAAGATTGGAAATTCAAAATTTAAAATTTGGTTGAAATCTCAAATTTGAAATTTAAAATTTGAAATTTGAAATTCAAAATTTAAATTTTGAAATTGGTATATTTAGATATACTTGTTTCAAGTAGCGAGTAATCTAATTGGATTAGTTGCTATGACCATCCGATCATAGGAGAAAAGTAGGGTTTAAAGGCCCTCTCTTCCCATTCGATGGGGTCTCCTATGGCGGTAGGGGTGCCGATGCAATTATATCCCATGCCGATGAAGCAACGAAAGGACTTAATTATAAAATTTATCATGAATATGTTAGATTAGATCTAAAAAAAATTCATGATTTATTTTGAGTTATTTTCTATTATGAAATGAGCAATAGGATTGCTGTTTATGAAATGTGCTGACCCGTTTGTGAAATGAGTCAACACATTTGGTGAACAAAAAATAAAATCTTTCAAAATTTGAAAATTATTTTCGAAATTCCAAACCCTGATCCATTAGCCCAAGTACTTAATTAAAAGAATTAAGTATTGTCTAGTAGGTCTAGAATTGTGAATTAAGACCTAAGACAATTGCATAAACTTGTGGGTCAATGGGTTAGATGAATTAGGTTCATAATTGGGTTAGACCTAAGGTTAGCTTAAAAAATGGACTAAATGGAGTAATTAGTCAAATCTAATCAAAAGTTGAATTAGATTAGGTCAAGAATACTCTAGACTCAACTTCAATAGTTGTAGTTGAATGGGTCCATGTCTTTAACTAGACCAAGATGGACTTAATTCATGACTACGCGGTGGAGCCCTATTTACTAAGTTGATCAAAATTAAAACTAATGAACCGATTGGTGTCTAAGGTAAGTTCGGCAGTTTTGACCAGTGGTTCTTAAGCGGGAGCTACTCGCATTGATTCGATCATTGACGAGTTAATGGTAAATTCCCACCACTGATCTCACTTACCTGGCCAATCTGGTAAGTTAGATTTTGATTAGATCACTTAGTGATTAGAGCTCACCCATGTCATTAGGTAAATCAGTATGACTGATTTAGGTGCTTCTAATGCCAGCTTTAGTTAAATCTTTTTTAATCTGATGTTGCTCCTAGATTGATTTTGATGATTACAAATCAGATTGAAGGGATTCAAATAATTTTAAAATGAAAAAGTCCTTATGATCTTCAAGGGTAAAATTGTAATTTCACTAAAATCCTGATTTGATAGTACCATTTGGTAGAACAAATGATTTGAAATCTATTGGTGAAAATTTTATTTTGTTTGGACTTATATTTTTGAAGTTATGAAGGTTTGAAGTGCATGAGTCGACTCATGAGTCAACTCATGGCACTGTGAGCTGATTGGCACGCAAAAATTCTCCTTGGCACGCTAGTTTTCTGGCTTGGCACGATCTGTGAGTCGACTCATGAGTCGACCCACAAGGCATGAGTCGACTCATGAGTCGACCCCTGCTAATTTGAGCCAAGAAATTCCAGAAAAGCATTCTCTGGTTTTTGCAACAGAGGTCGACTCATGAGTCAACCCCTGAAGCATGAGTCGACTCATGAGTCGACCCCTGCGACGGGAAATGTCAGCAACGGCTATTTTTTTGTCCATTTTAATTGCCATTTATGCTTCCTAAAAATCCTCTAACGGTTCTTTATCTGCCTAAATTATTTTCTCTTGCTTCTCATGCTACAAAATGCTTAATTTGATGAAAGAAATTGCAGATTAAATAGCGGATCAAACGTGAAATCAAAAAAAGAAGAGAAGAAGAAGAAAAAGATGAGAAAGAAAGAAGAATAGAAGAGAGGATCCGTAATTTGCAAGAATAAGCCTGAGATCAACGAAATATCCATAGAGAAAAAGAGAGAGGATCCACAATATACCAGAGAGAGTGTGAAAGAGAAAAGTAAGAGCTTTCAAGGAGAGAATTCTTCACGCCTATCATTTCAACCTTGATCTAGAGATTGTTCAAAGCTTTCAAGAGATCTTCAATCAACGATCAACCTCTTCTCAAGCATTCGTTCAACCGTTCATTCATCTTGAGAAAATCTGAAAAAGGGGTTCTTCATTTGAGTAAAGCTTTTATTGTTATATTTGCTCACAAAAGGAGCTGTTATTTTATTAATCTGTGCTCTAAACATTCTTACTCTTTGTGAGTTTTTGCTCTTATTTTTGGAGAATTTTCAAAACAAGGAAAGGTTGATCCGAACCTGAAATCGGAGTGTTTTGGGTTTACTTGTACCCGGAAAACAAGTGTTCTAGCTTGGGATAGCTAGTGTCGGAGTTTCCGACGTTTTGTATTCGGGTTGAATACAAAGGATAGTGGATAAAAATTTCCAAGTGGGATCTTGGGGAGTGGATGTAGGTGCAAGGTTAGCACCGAACCACTATAAATCCTTGTGTTTGTGGTGTGCTTTATCGCTTTATCTTATTTCTTTATTATATCCTTGCAATACTGCTTTAGGTAATTAATATTGGTTTAAGCCATTGTTTTGTTCTTCATAAGTTATCTGTTGGGCTTAAAATTTTTTTTAGAAACTCAATTCACCCCCCCTCTTGGGTTGCATAGCTGGGCAATAAGTGGTATCAGAGCCAGTGCTCTAGCCCTTCTTTGATCTAACAATCAAAGAGCCAAAGATCTATGGCAACCCATGTTGGAACTTCTCTAGCCAAGGGACAATCAACAAACCGACCTCCACTTTTCAATGGATCTAATTACACCTATTGGAAAGCTCGGATGAAGATTTTCATACAAGCACTCGACTATGATATGTGGAGTATCATAGTGAATGGTCCTCACACACCCACCAAGATTATAGATGGTGAGGAGTCAACCAAACCCGAGAAAGAATGGGATGAGGTTGACAAGAAATTGGCACAATTAAATGCCAAAGCTATGAATGTTCTTTATTGTACACTAGATGCTAATGAATTTAATCGCATTTCTACTTGTGCATCTGCTAAAGAAATATGGAATAGGTTAGAAGTCACCCATGAGGGAACAAATCAAGTAAAAGAGTTTAAAATAAACATGCTTGTACATAAATATGAATTATTCAAAATAGAGCATGATGAGTCCATAACTGCTATGTTTACTCGTTTTACTGATGTAATCAATGGTTTAAAGAGTCTTGGCAAATCTTATACTAATAGTGAACTTGTAAGGAAGATTCTCAGGTCACTGTCAAGAACTTGGGAAGCCAAGGTGACTGCCATCCAAGAAGCAAAGGACTTGAACACTCTACCTCTAGAAGAGCTTCTTGGATCCTTGATGACTCATGAACTTAGCATGAAGCAACATCAAGAGGATGAAGTCAAAAAGAAAAGAACCATTGCCCTCAAATCCACAACTTCGCCTGATTATGAAACGGATGACTCTGAAGATGAAGATCAGGATGAAGAGATGGCTCTCATCACCCGAAAATTTAAGAAGTTTCTAAGAAAAAAGAAACAGGGGATGAGAAAGAAATTCACAAAAGGGGATCAAAGCAAAGAAAAGGAGAAAGATCAAACCCCTATATGCTACGAGTGCAAGAAGCCAGGACATTTCAGATCCGAATGTCCACAATTGAAGAAAGGTCCAAAGAAGTTCAAAAAGAAGGCAATGATGGCGACCTGAAGTGCGAGTGATGACTCAAGCTCCGACGAGGAAACCTCAACAGAATAAGCCAATCTGTGCCTGATGGCACATGAAAATGAGGTAACTTTTGAATTCACTAGTGAATTTACTTTTGAAGAATTGCATGAAGCATTCTATGATTCAATTGATGAATTAAAGAAACTAGGGAAGAAAAACAAAGAGCTGAAATTGGAAAATCAGTCCTTAGTGAAACAAGCTGAAAATCTTTCAATTGAAAAATTCACCTTGATTCAAGAAAATCAAAACTTAAAGGATGAAATGAACAAGCTGAAATCTATAGTAGATAAGTTCACCTTAAGTTCAAACAAGCTAAATATGATCCTTGATAATCAGAAAGCTATATATGATAAGGCTGGACTTGGTTATAAACCCCTGAAGAAACAAAAATTTCTGAAGGATATTTATGCAAATTATTCAAGCAAAAAGTCTACAAATATTACTTGTTTTAAATGTGGAAGAATAGAACATAAATCATACACATGTCTTATTAACAAATATGCAAACACAAAGAAAATATGGGTTCCAAAAGGAACCATTCTGACTAACCTGAAAGGACCCAAGAAAGCTTGGGTACCTAAGACAGAAACTTGATCTTTACTTGTAGGTGTGTCTAGCATCTCAAGAAGGAAACAGAAAATGGTATCTTGACAGCGGATGCTCGAGACACATGACTGGTGATGAATCACAATTCATCATGCTTGATGCTAAGGATGGAGGGATGGTCACCTTTGGAGATAATGGCAAAGGAAAGATCATCGGGATAGGTAACATTGGTATCACTCCCTCCAAATACATTGAGAATGTTTTGTTAGTTAAAGGTTTAAAGCATAACTTACTTAGCATTAGTCAATTCTGTGATAAAGGGTATAAAGTAAGTTTTGAATCATCTGTTTGCATTGTGACGAGTCCTATTAACGATGGCATTAAATTTATAGGACATAGGCATGGCAATGTTTATATGGTAGACTTGAATGATTTAACTAAATTAGACATGCAATGCCTAGTTTCCTTAAATGCTAAAATAAATGAGACTAGTTGGCTGTGGCATCGTAGACTTGCACATATTAGCATGCATTCTCTTTCAAAATTAATCAAAAAGGATTTAGTTCTCGGTTTGCCAAAATTGAATTTTGAAAAGGATAGAATTTGTGATGCATGCCAATTAGGTAAACAAACTAGAGTATCATTTAAATCCAAAAATACTGTTTCAACTTCTAGACCTTTAGAGCTCTTACATATGGATTTATTTGGACCAACAAGAACCACTAGTCTAGGAGGAAAACGATATGGATTTGTAATAATAGATGATTACTCTCGTTTTACTTGGGCTTTCTTTCTAGCTCACAAAAATGAAACTTTTCAAATTTTCACTAAATTTCATCGAAAAGTCACTAATGAAAAAGGGTTTTCAATTCAAAATATTAGAAGTGATCATGGAACAGAATTTGAAAATCATGACTTTGAAAATTTTTGTGATGAAAATGGAATTGGCCATAATTCTCTGCTCCTAGGACACTCCAACAGAATGGGGTAGTTGAAAGGAAAAATAGAACCTTAGAAGAAATGGCCCGTACCATGCTTTGTGAAAGCAACCTTCCAAGATATTTTTGGGCGGAAGCTATTAACACAGCATGTTACATTTTAAATCGTGCTTTAATAAGACAATTTTTAAAGAAAACCCCCTATGAACTTTGGAAAGGAAGAAAACCAAATATTGCCTATTTTCATATTTTTGGTTGCCGATATTTTGTATTAAATAATGGCAAAGAAAAACTTGGTAAATTTGATGCAAAATCAGATGAAGCAATCCTTCTAGGTTACTCCTCCACTAGTAAAGCATTTAGAGTGTTCAACAAAAGAACTTAGTAGTTGAGGAGTCCATACATGTTGTCTTTGATGAATCTAACGATCTTTCTTCAAGGAAGAATGAGGGTGTTGATGATGCAGATCCACTAATAGAAGGTATAAGGAGATCACTCTGAAAAATTCAGCAATTCCAGAAGACAAGGATCAAGAAGATGAACAAAATGAGAAAGGTGAAGAAATTCAAGAACAACCTCAAGGTACAAATGACTTACCCAAGGAATGGAGGTATGTTCACAACCATCCTAAGGAATTAATTATCGGTGATCCTATGCATGGGGTAAAAACACGTTCTTCACTTAGAGATGTACTTAATCATTGTGCTTTTGTATCTCAACTTGAACCTAAAACTTTTGAAGAGGCTGAAAATGATCATAACTGGATTAATGCTATGCAAGAGAACTTAATCAATTTGAAAGAAATAATGTTTGGACCTTAGTAAAAAGACCTAAAGATTATTCAATAATTGGCACAAAATGGGTCTTTAGAAACAAATTAAATGAGCATGAAAATGTAATTAGAAATAAAGCAAGACTGGTTGCTAAGGGATATAATCAAGAAGAAGGAATTGATTTTGATGAAACCTTTGCACCTGTTGCTAGATTAGAAGCTATTAGACTTCTACTTGCATATGCTTGCTTTATGAATTTAAGTTATTTCAAATGGATGTTAAAAGTGTATTTTTAAATGGATATATTTCTGAAGAAGTATATGTAGAACAACCCCCTGGATTTGAAAATCATGCTTTTTCCAATCATGTCTTTAGATTAAATAAAGCTTTATATGGTCTAAAACAAGCACCTAGAGCATGGTATGAAAGGCTAAGCAAATTTCTACTAAATAATGTTTCTCAAGAGGCAATGTAGATACAACCCTATTTATTAAAAGAAACCAAAATGATATGCTAATTATACAAATTTATGTTGATGACATAATTTTTGGGTCTACTAATGAATCCCTTTGTCAAGACTTTGCTAAGCTTATGCAGGGAGAGTTCGAGATGAGCATGATGGGAGAACTCACTTCTTCCTCGGACTCCAAATCAAACAATCAAAAGAGGAAATCTCCATCACCCAAAGCAAGTACACCAAGGAACTACTCAAAAGATTTGGAATGGAGAACTGCAAACCAATTGGCACACCAATGAGTCCCTCAAGTAAGCTTGACAAGGATGATGAAGGTAAAAGCGTAGACTTAAAATACTACAGAGGTATGATTGGCTCATTATTATATCTAACTGCAAGTAGGCCTGATATCATGTTTAGTGTTTGCTTATGTGCAAGATATCAATCTAATCCTAAGGAATCTCATTTGAATGCTGTTAAAAGAATCCTTAGATACTTAAATGGTACACAAACTATAGGGTTATGGTACTCTAAGGACTCACAAATTAATTTGTTAGGATTTCTGATGCTGATTTTGCTGGATATAAATTAGATAGAAAAAGCACAAGTGGAACTTGCCAATTTCTTGGAGTTAACCTAATCTCATGGTTTAGCAAGAAACAAAATTCGGTGCACTGTCTACGGCTGAGGCGAATACATTGCAGCCGGAAGTTGTTGTGCTCAAATCTTGTGGATTAAGCAACAACTCGAAGATTTGAATCAAACTTAATGAAACCCAATAAAATGTGATAATACAAGTGCCATAAATCTATCTAAAAATCCAATACAACACTCAAGATCCAAACATATTGAAATAAGACATCATTTTATAAGAGAACATGTTCAAAACAAAAATGTAATTCTTGAATATGTTTGCACTGAAAATCAATTAGCCGATATCTTTACAAAGGCCCTTAGTGAGGATAGATTCTGTGAAATTAGGAGAAATCTAGGAATTCTAGATCCATTTGCCTAAACTTCTCTTAATTAATATCAAATATTCTTAGAGCTCAATTTCCAACAACTATCCTGGTTTCAAAAGCTCAGATTTATCACTCTAAAAACTTATCATTGAGCAAAATTCCTTCTCCCAAAATTTTGAATTTTTCTGGAATTATTTGCATTTTTCCTGATTTTCTGAACTTCATGAGTCGACCCCCATGAGTCGACTCAATGGCAAACTTGTAAATCCCACCAACTTCCATCGGGTTCATTATTTTTAAAACGGGAGACCCTGTTTATGAGACGACTCATCTTCTCTCGTCTTCCTTCCGAAAGCCGTCCTCTCCAACTCTTTTTGCTCCAAATCCAAGGATCAATTCTGAGGCAATTCTCCATCCTTCTCTCCACCAAAAATCGCCTCCTTGAACAGGATTTTCTGTGCTTTCTCGCAGTGATTGGCGCGGGTGGAACGTGCCCTAGAACTTCACCGTTCATTCAAAATCCACTTCTTTTCTCCATCAAAATTCTTCTTTACTCTTTTGTGATCCCTCCTCCACTGAATTCAAGTCTTCTTGTCTGCTATTTTTGGATATGGCTCAAAGATGAAACTTCCCCAAAGAAGAAAATCAATCCGAGAGCCTGAGGAAATTGTCCGAAAGAAAAGGCATACTCAGTCTTCCAGTGTTCCCGATCCATTTCAGTACCTGCTCAAGGTCCCTCTCAATCCTCCATAAGCCCCAGTGTAAATCCTCTTTCTGATAGAAAAGTAGAAACGAGAAAAATATAGATTTTCGGTTCTTTGAGAAAGAAGGCTTTACTTTTGCAAGTAAGATCAAAAATCAAGGATGGGAACTTTATTGCTCTCTTAAGGAAGTCACCTATGTTGATCTAGTCAGAGAGTTCTACCAGAACCTAAATTATGGAAACGGGATCTGTGACTTCAACTGTAAAGGGGATTGACATCTGTTTGGATTCTAGGATATTGGGAGAAATACTTCAGTTGCCTAGTGAAGGATACTCATATATGGAACTCCCAATTAAAGAAGAGGGATCAGAATTATCTTAGAGAAACTTATTCAGGAAGTTTAAACAATTGGAAGCAAAGCTATGTCCATTGAGAAGAGGGTCCTGCATCAGATTGTTCAAAACTATTCTTTCCTAGGAGTGGTAGACATGACTTACTATCTGGCAGAGATGTATGTGTCATGTTTCATTCATCACTCAGACCCCCCTGAACCTCCCTGCACTTATGATAGAGGCCATGAGAGAAACTTTGAACAGATCCAAGGCACACTTGCCTTATGGTATGGCCCTTACTAGAGTTTTTAGGAGGTTTGGAGTTAGCTGTGAGGGGGAGACACCTACCAAGCTCTCACATGTGGACACTTTCAACCAACACAGCCTGCACCGAATGGGAATTACAAAGACTGTTGGTGGTTGGATCAAGGGCTCTGAAGAAAGAGCTGAGGAGAGAGCTGAGGAAAGAGCTGAAGACAGAACTGAAGGCAGATAGAAGAAGAAGGTCCATCTTTTCCTGTACATGACTTCAGGGCAGCTTCACCAGATACCCAGTTCATTCCTGATACTGAGGCTGGCCCTTCTGAGTTTACTAGGATGCCCACACCAGTGTATCAGCCAGAGAGCAGAGCACATCCATCAGAGTTCAGACTAGCTGACGATCAGATCGAGCATATTTCACAGCGTGTGGCTTCTTTGCTGTCTAGCCAGTGGAGTAGTACTTCTTTTGCACCTGGAGCTACCTCTTCTGATCAGACCATTACTCCCCACATCTCCACCTTGTTTCAGATGATTTCAGATCAGTCCGTCAGGATACAGCAGCTTGAGGATACAGTCTGGAGACTGACTGGCAGAGTTCTTGACTTGCAGGGGCAAGTCCTTGCATTGGCCCATCCCCAGCCACAGGAGTCTACCATTGAGGTCACAGACCTCACTGCAGAGGCTAGTAGGCTCAGAGGAGCATTAGAAGGTGGATATGAGCTACTGAGGAAAGAGATCAGAGAATCGAGTGAGCATGCTACCACCCAGTTCACTGCTCTACTTCAATCTGTTTCCAGAGCACTGAACGTACTTGATTCTATCAGACTCATGGTATCAGCCCTAGTATCTCAGCGTTCTCAGCCTCCCAGTTCATCTCGTTCTCCTGCTCGTCAGCACCTCCACTCGTGGCAGAGGCAGACGGGGTAGAGGACGCACTTCTGATCCATCATCTTCTCACCATATCTGATGACTCCGATCCATGATTTGTTCTGATCATTGACTTATCTAGATCCTAGGAGTTAGTATCTTATTCTAGGATCTATACCTTAGGGCCATGTATTGACATTTAGCTGGTTGAATTTTATGTATTGAAACAATTATGATATTAATGGAATCATCTTTTACCTATATTTCTATCTCTCTGTAATGATTATATTTTGGTTATATTTCAATCTCTGATACATCTATTGAAATATTGTCTTCTCCTTGTTGTTGTTTGCTGTTGATAATTGCTATATTAAGGGGGAGCAAACATCTGTGAAAAACTCTAAAGAGGAAGAAATTAAAGAATATTTTCAGAAAAAGAAAAGGAAGAGTTAACTATGTTTGATGATGTCAAAAAGGGGGAGAAATTAAACTAAAATAAAAATTAAAATTAGACAAAAAGCAAAACCCTAAATTATGAGAAAAAGAGGGAGAAATTAAACAAAAACAAAGATTGGGAGAAATTAAACAAAAACAAATATTGGAGAAATTAAAACAAATATTGAAGAAATTAAACAAATATTGGAGAAATTAGACAAAAACAAGGATTGAAAGATTAAACAAAACTTTGAGAAATTTTGGTATCAAAATTTGGTATCAGACAGAACTTTAACAAAAAGTCATCCATCAAAAGCAAAATTATGAGTACAATGCAAATAAGTTTTTTTTATATATAAGCTCTGATATTCAAACTTGCTTTTGAAATTTTACTCACCTTGATACATCAATAAGAAATTTGTTTTACTCTGATACATCCTACAATTTCTTTTAACTTGATCTGATACATGATAACATTTGATCCGATACAGTGTGAAGGTTTCTCTAATATATTATAACATTTGCTCTGATACAGTATGAAATTTTCTCTGACATTTGCTCTAATAAAGTATGAAATTTTCTTTGATACATTAAAAAATTTTTTTGCTCTGATACATTATAAAATCTTTTCTGATATCATTGTAAAAATTATTTTTGCTCTAATACATAGAAAAAGTTATTTATCTTCTCTTGCTCTGATATATCTTGAACTCAAAATGATCTAATACCCTTTTCAAATCTTTAAGAAAATGGACAAACTATTTTTGCATTTATATTACATGCCAAAAGAATCATACTCTTTTCAAGCATATACACCTATAATGGATTCTTTTGAAATTAATGCATTAAAATAAATATTTTTGTTCAAATGTTTTGTCATCATCAAAAAGGGGGAGATTGTTGCTCCTAGATTGATTTTGATGATTACAAATCAGATTGAAGGGATTCAAATATTTTTAAAAATGAAAAAAAAAATCCTTATGATCTTCAAGGGCAAAATCATAATTTCATTCAAATCTTGATTTGATAGTATCATTTGGTAGAACAAATGATTTGAAATCTATTGGTGAAAATTTCATTGTGTTTGGACTTATATTTTTGAAGTTATGAAGGTTTGAAGTGCATGAGTCGACTCATGAGTCAACTCATGGCACTGTGAGCTGATTGGCACACAAAAATTCTCCTTGGCACGCTAGTTTTCTGGCTTGGCACGACCTGTGAGTCGACTCATGAGTCGACCCACAAGGCATGAGTCGACTCATGAGTCGATCCCTGCTAATTTGAGCCAAGAAATTTCAGAAAAGCATTCTCTGATTTTTGCAACAGAGGTCGACTCATGAGTCGACCCCTGAAGCATGAGTCGACTCATGAGTCGACCCCTGCGACGGGAAATGTCAGCAACGGCTATTTTTTTGCCCATTTTAATTGCCATTTATGCTTCCTAAAAATCCTCTAACGGCTCTTTATCTGCCTAAATTGTTTTCTCTTGCTTCTAATGCTACAAAATGCTTAATTTGATGAAAGGAATTGCAGATTAAATAGCGGATCAAACGTGAAATCAAAAAGAAGAGAAGAAGAAGAAAAAGACAAGAAAGAGAGAAGAATAGAAGAGAGGATCCGTAATTTGCAAGAATAAGCCTGTGATCAACGAAATATCCATAGAGAAAAAGAGAGAGGATCCACAATATACCAGAGAGATTGTGAAAGAGAAAAGCTAGATCTTTCAAGGAGAGAATTCTTCACGCCTATTGTTTCAACCTTGATCTAGAGATCGTTCAAAGCTTTCAAGAGATCTTCAATCAACGATCAACCTCTTCTCAAGCATTCGTTCAACCGTTCATCCATCTTGAGAAAATCTGAAAAAGGGGTTCTTCATTTGAGTAAAGCTTTTATTGTTATATTTGCTCATTTAAGGAGCTGTTATTGTATTAATCTGTGCTCTAAATATTCTTACTCTTTGTGAGTTTTTGCTCTTGTTTTTGAAAGATTTTCAAAACAAGGAAAGGTTGATCCGAACCTGAAATCGGAGTGTTTTGGGTTTGCTTGTACCCGGGAAACAAGTGTTCTAGCTTGGGATAGCTAGTGTCGGAGTTTCCGACGTTTTTGTATTCGGGTTGAATACAAAGGATAGTGGATTGAAATTCCCAAGTGGGATCTTGGGGAGTGGATGTAGGTGCAAGGTTAGCACCGAACCACTATAAATCTTTGTGTTTGTGGTGTGCTTTATCGCTTTATCTTATATCTTTATTATATCCTTGCAATACTGCTTTAAGTAATTAATATTGATTTAAAGCCATTGTTTTGTTCTTCATAAGTTATCTGTTGGGCTTAAAATTTTTAGAAACCCAATTCACCCCCCCTCTTGGGTTGCATAGCTGGGCAACAATTTCTACCTTTTGTAATGATATCGATCATATTTTGGTTATATATTTTCTTCTTGTGGAAAAATTGTCTTCTCTTTGTTGTTGTTTGCTGTTGATAATTGCTATATTAAGGGGGAGCAAACATCTGTGCAAAACTCTAAAGGGGAAGAAATTAAAGAATGTTTCAGAAAAAGGAAGAGCTAACTATGGTTGATGATGTCAAAAAGGGGGAAAAATTAAACAAAAACAAAAAAATTGAAATTAAACAAAAAGCAAAACCCTAAATTATGAGAAAAAGGGGGAAAAATTAAACAAAAACAAAGATTGGAAGATTAAACCAAACGAAAAAAAATTAAAACAAATATTGAAGAAATTAAACAAAATTTTGAGAAATTTGGTATCGAAATTTGATATCAGACAGAAATTAAACAAAAAGTCATCCATCAAAAGCAAAATCATAAGTACAATGCAAATAAGTAATTTTTTTTTATATATGCTCTGATATATTTCAAAATTCAAATTTGCTCTGATATATCTTTTGAAATTTACCTTGATACATCTTAAGAAATTTGATTTACTCTGATACACCCTAAAATTTCTTTTAACTTGCTCTGATACATGATAAAATTTGATCTGATACAGTGTGAAAGGTTTCTCTGATATATTATAACATTTACTCTGATACATTATAAAATTTGCTCTGATACAGTGTGAAATTTTCTCTGATAAATTATAACATTTACTCTGATACATTGAAAAATCTTTTCTGATAACATTGTAAAAATTATTTTTCTTGCTCTGATACATTGCAAAATTGATCTATTTTCTCTTGCTCTGATATATCATAAGCTCAAAATGAGTTAATACACTTAAGCTCAAAATCAATTCTCAAACATACTTTGGCACACATAATTTGTTAAGCACATAAGTATTTGTTTTTGCTCTGATGCTAAAACTAAAATCAATTGAAAATGGAATTTTTCAAAATACAGCTCAATCTGATTACAAAAATAAGTTTTCCACTCTAATCATATAATCAAATGAGCATATCTTCAAATCCTTGAGCAAATGGGCAAATTATTTTTGTATATGATCATGCCAAAAGAATCGTACTCTTTTCAAGCATATACACCTATAATGGATTCTTTTGAAATTAATGCATTAACATAAATATTTTTGTTCAAATATTTTGTCATCATCAAAAAGGGGGAGATTGTTGCTCCTAGATTGTTTTTGATGATTACAAAGCAGATTGAAGGGATACAAATAATTTTAAATTGAAAAAGTCCTTATGCTCTTCAAGGGCAAAATTGTAATTTCACTAAAATCCTGATTTGATGGTATCATTTGATAGAACAAATGATTTGTAAACTATTGGTGAAAATTTCATTGTACTTGGACTTATATTTTTGAAGTTATGAAGGTTTGAAGTGCATGAGTCGACTCATGAGTCAACTCATGGCACTGTGAGCTGATTGGCACGCAAAAAAATTCCCATGGCACGCTGGATTTTTGACTTGGCACGACCTGTGAGTCGACTCATGAGTCAATCCACAAGGCATGAGTCGACTCATGAGTCGACCTCTGCTGATTTGAGCTGAAAAATCCAAAAATCAGACTGTCTAGGCTGTTGCAATAGAAGTCGACTCATGAGTCGACTCCTGATGCATGAGTCAACTCATGAGTCGACCCCTGCGACGGAAAATGTCAGCAATGGCTATTTTTTTGTCCGTTTTAACTGCCTTTTATGCTTCCTAAAATTGCTCTAACGGCTCCTTATCTGCCTAAATTGTTTTCTCTTGCTTCTAATGCTACAAAATACTTAAAATGGTGAAAGAAATTGCAAATTAAATAGAGATCAAACGTGAGAACAAATGAAGGAGAGAGGATCCAAAATCTGCACGAAAAAGCTTGAGATCAACGAAAAATCCAAAAAGAAAAAGAGAGAGGATCCACAAAATACCAGAGAGATTGTGAAAGAGAAAAGCAAGAGCTTTCAAGAAGAGAATCTTTCAAGCCTATTGTTTTCAACCTTGATCTAGAGATTGTTCAAAACTTTCAAGAGATATTCAATCAACAATCAACCTCTTCTCAAGCATTCAAGCGTTCATCCACTTTGAGAAAATCCGAAAAGGGGTTCATCATTTGAGTAAAGTTTTTATTGTTATATTTGCTCATTTAAGGAGCTGTTATTATATTAATCTGTGCTCTAAATATTCTTACTCTTTGTGAGTTTTTGTTCTTATTTTTGGAGGATTTTCAAAACAAGGAAAGGTTGATCCGAACCTGAAATCGGAGTGTTTTGGGTTTACTTGTACCCGGGAAACAAGTGATCTAGCTTGGGATAGCTAGTGTCGGAGTTTCCGATGTTTTGTATTCGGGTTGAATACAAAGGATAGTGGATTGAAATTCCCAAGTAGGATCTTGGGGAGTGGATGTAGGTGCAAGGTTAGCACCGAACCACTATAAATCCTTGTGTTTGTGGTGTGCTTTATCGCTTCTCTTTATTTCTTTATTATATCCTTGCATTCTTGCTTTAGGAAATTAATCGTGATTTAAAGTGTTTATTCTCATTCATCAAGCTATTAACAAATACCTTTCATAAGTAATAAGTTGGGCTTAAAATTTTTAGAAACCCAATTCACCCCCCCCTCTTGGGTTGCATAGCTGGGCAACAGCGAGACAGCGGCTTATCGAAGCACTAGATCTCCCGCTCTAAAGGCTTTGTTCTTGACCCGGGCGTTGTAATATCGAGCGACTTTCTGTCTGTAGGCTGCCATTCGAACCTGAGCTATCTCCCATCTTTCGTCCAGCAGGTCGAGGTTGGCTTTAAGACTTTGCAAATTTTGATGTTCGTCGAACGCCACGACTCGTGCCGACGGGAGTTTAAGCTCGATCGGGATGACGGCTTCCACACCAAAGGCTAAAGCAAAAGGGGTCTCCCCCGTAGGTAGCCTCTGGGTAGTTCGATACACCCACAACACATGATAAAGTTCGTCCGCCCAAGTTTCCTTCGCTTTTTCAAGCCTTGTTTTAATCCCCTGCAAAAGGGTTCTGTTGGTCACCTCCGCTTCGCCGTTCGCCTGGGGATGGGCTACTGATGTGAAGTTATGGGAGATGTTTAGATCTTCACAGAATTCGACGAATTTTGCTCCCACAAATTGCCGTCCATTATCAATGATTAGGGTTCTAGGCAGACCGAACCTACACACGATCGACTTCCAGATGAAATCTTGCACTTTTGCTTCTGTGATTTTTGCTAGTGGTTCGGCTTCAACCCATTTGGTGAAGTAGTCGATCGCTACAAGGAGGAACTTCCTTTGCCTAGACGCCATGGGGAAGGGGCCAAGTATGTCCATCCCCCATTGTGCAAAAGGCCATGGGGCACTCAAGGGTGTGAGCTCGGTGGCGGGCTGTCTCTGGACGTTGGTGTATCTCTGGCATCGGTCACACTTTTTGACATATTCAATCGAATCATGATGCATCGTTGGCCAGTAATATCCTTGGCGGAGCAACTTGTGGGATAAAGATCTAGCCCCCAATAGTTTTCGCAAATTCCTTCATGTACTTTCCACAAGGCGTAGTCAGCTTCCGAGGGTCGGAGACATTTCAAGAAGGGCAAGGAGTATGATCTCTTGTACAATTTGCCCTCATAAAGGATGTACCGGGAGGCTTGATTTCGAAGCTTTCGAGCTTCCTTCGCATCCTGGGGGAGAACTCCATCTCTGAGATAGATTATCAGTGGGTCGACCAAGCTGGGCTCGTGGTCAATCTCCATCACGGGCCGTGATTCTTCTGTACTCGAGTGTTTTAGAACTTCAAAGAGGATGCCTTTGGGCAATTCGGCCGAAGTCGACGTCGCCAGCTTGGAGAGAAGGTCAGCCCTGGTATTTTCCAACCTTGAGATCTGTCTAATGTTGAAGCTGCTAAAGGCAGGGGTGAGCTCCTTTACCTTCTCAAGGTATTTGGCCATACTGTCCTCCCGCGCTTCGTAACCACTGCTGACCTGCCCCACCACCAGCTGAGAGTCACTGTGCACCCGGAGCTGACTTATTCCCAGCTCTCTGACGATTCTTAGTCCTGCGATCAGAGCTTCGTATTTCGCTCCATTATTTGTTGTGGAGAACTCGAAATGCAGAGCGTATTCCGCGATGACTCCCTCCGGACTAACCAAGATCAGGCCCGTACCTGCACCGACATGTTGGAAGATCCATCCACATAGAGGGCCCAAAAGCGATTAGCGGGATCGGCCTCTTCTTCGGGGGAGTTCGGTTGGGACTTCAGGTCGTCAACTTCGCTTTGTTCAGGTTCAGCCTCCTCTGGAATGGTACACTCTACTATAAAATCTGCTAGTATTTGGGCCTTTACTGCTGGCCTAGGTCGATAGTGGATGTCGAATTCCGTGAGCTCGATCGCCCATTTCGCCATCCTCCCGGAGGTGTCCGCCCGGTGCAAAACCGCCTTGATTGGTTGGTTGGTGAGTAGCGTCACGGTGTGCCCTTAAAAATAGGGTCGGAGTCTCCGGGCTGCAATCAACAAGGCGTAAGTCAATTTTTCTAATTTGGTGTACCTGGTCTTGGCGTCCCTCAACACGTGGCTAACATAGTAGATCGGCCGCTGGACTTTCGTCTCTTCTTTTACAAGGATGGCTGCGAGGGCCATGGGAGAGACCGCCAGGTATAAAAATAGCTCCTCCCCAGGTTCAGGCTTTGCCAACAGCAGGGGTGATCCAAGGTAGCTCCTTAATTCTTCGAATACCTGTTGGCACTCAGAGGTCCAACAGAAGT
This sequence comes from Elaeis guineensis, assembly GCF_000442705.2. Lineage (NCBI taxonomy): Eukaryota > Viridiplantae > Streptophyta > Magnoliopsida > Arecales > Arecaceae > Elaeis > Elaeis guineensis. The sequence goes on from NC_025998.2 coordinate 49,662,067, forward strand.
TCTTCGACTGCTTGAGGGTTTGAAAGAAGGGCAGGCACCGTTCGACCGACCTTGCAACGAAGTGATTAAGGGCTGCTATCCTCTCCGTGAGGCGTTGAACCTCTCTTATCGACTTTGGGGTGGCCATCTCCTGGATGGCACGAATTTTCTCTGGATTGGCCTCGATCCCGCACTCTGATACCATGAAGCCCAGAAACTTTTCTGAGATTACGCCGAAAGCGCATTTAGTTGGGTTCAGCTTCATTCTATATTTTTGGAGAGCGTCGAAGGTCTCCTCGAGGTCGGTGACATGATCTCTGAAAGATTTGCTTTTTACGAGCATGTCGTCCACGTAGACCTCCATGTTACGGCCGATCTACTCCTTGAAGATTTTGTTCACCAACCGCTGGTAGGTTGCGCCCGCATTCTTGAGGCCGAAAGGCATGACCCTGTAACAGTAAAGGCCACGATTAGTGATGAAAGCTATCTTTTTTTCATCTTTCGATGCCATTCTAATTTGATTATAGCCAGAGAACGCGTCCATGAAGGTGAGGAGCTCATGGCCCGAGGTAGCATCCACTAGTTGATCGATTCTGGGAAGGGGGTAGCTGTCCTTCGGACAGGCCTTATTCAACTTTTTGAAGTCTATGCACATCCTCCACTTGCCGTTTGCCTTTTTGACCAGGACAACGTTGGAAATCCAATCAGGATAATTCACTTCCTTAATGAATCCGGCCTTAAAAAGATTATCCACTTCCTCGGCTATCACCTTCTGCCTCTCTGGAGCATGACTTCGGATTTTCTCTTTCATCGGTCGATGCTTTGGATCGACGGCCAGATGATGCTCCATGACTTCCGTGTCGATCCCCGGCATGTCTGCTGGAACCCAAGCGAAAACGTCTGCATTCTTTTGTAGAAAATCAATGAGATGCATCCGCACCTCCTCCCCTAGGTTGGAGCCGATCATTGCTACATGCTCCGTATTCCCGTCATTCAAAGAGATTGGTACCAGATCTTCGATTGGGGCACCCCTCTCTTCGGTGAGGTCATCGCGAGCGTCCAGTCCATCGACGGGGTAGGAGTCAGATTGATCGCCTCTTTGCAAGGTTATATTGTAGCAGTGTCTGGCCAGGGCTTGGTCTCTCCGGACCTCTCCAGTCCCCTAGTTGGTGGGGAACCTCAACTTCAAATGGTAGGTCGATACGACGGCTCGGAGAGCATTGAGGCCAGGTCGGTCGAGGATTGCATTATAGGAGGATGGCGCCTTCACCACCAAGAAATTCACCAGAGCCTTGGATTGCCTTGGATATTGACCAGCGGCCACAGTCAAAGTTATTATTCCTTCCGTCGGAGCGGCGTCGCCGGTAAACCCTACCAAGGGGGAGCTAATCGGCCTCAGATGACCGTCAAGAGTGGACATTCTTGAGAAGACGTCGTAGAACAAGATATCGGCCGAACTTCCATTGTCGACAAGAATACGACGGACGTCATAATTTGCTATATTCAAGAAAACTACGATCGCATCGTTATGAAGAAATTGGACTCCCTGAGTGTCTTCTTCGGTAAAGGTTATGGGCTCTTCAGTCTTTTGTCGCTTGGGGGATACAGCCGGTATGTTGGTCGTTTCCTGTCGGGATCCTCCCGAGATGGTATTGGCAGAATCCATCGGAGGTCGATCGTCCGGCCACTCCATGCTGGCGACCATAGCCAGAGAATGCGGGGCCTGGGAAACCAAAGGCGAGATCGGGGTCCGAGATATGGCTGCGGAGGCCGTGGGTAGCTATGCAGATGCTTCGCGAGAGGGTATCAGGCGAGGATCCCGTGGGGGAAAGAAGGAGTGGGTGCCGGAGGAGACGATCGAAGGTGGCTCCATTGAGCACTCTTTTAAGAACAAGGATACTGTGAAGACACGACCCTTCCTCTAGCGCCAATCCTGTTGGTGCAAAAATCTGTTTACACCGGAGAAGCTGGAGTCGAGGGAGTCGCGGTCGCCGTCGGAACCTGTCAAGAAAGTCTAAACCGGAGGTGGGGTTGCTCCGGCAAGACCCTCCGATGCTCAAGTCAGTTCTCTGCCTCAACAAGAATGGAGTGCTCGAATGGAGAATTTAGCAGAGTTTTGAGGTAAAAAAAAAATGAGAGCTTATGGAATAACATATCTGGGGTTTTCCTTTTATAGACGGAGAGGGCAACAAATTAATAGCGACACCTGTAACTGTCTGGTAGTGGGCCGCCCAGAGCCAAGAGAAATTTATTGCGGAGGGTAGTGGAGTGGGATCATGGCTATCACCGTGGCTCGCCACGTGGAATCAGTTACGGGGAGTGGAGCGGCGTCCGCTGTCGTGACTCGTCAGGGAGTGGTGAAATCGCACAGGATCCGCCGCAGGGAGTGGAGCAGAATCGTGGCCGTTAATATGGCCTGCCAGGGAGTAATGGAGCTGCGTAGGGTCTGCCGCAGGGAGTGGAGCAGTGTTGTCCGTTACTGTGGCCTGCCAGGGGGTCCAGACTTGTCGATCGAAGTTCGGCTGGAGTTGGTAGCGAGGTCCGGTATCCGTAGGAGTTTGGGTGAAGTCTACTTGCAGTTGGGGTCGTGGGTGGAGTCCGGCTCCCGTATGAGTTCGGACGAAGTCTGTCTGCAGCCATTGGAGTCAAGGACGGAGCCCGGCTCCCGTAGGAATCCGGGCGGAGTCTTCCTGCAATTAAAATCAATGGTGAAGTCCGGTCCCCATAGGAGTCCGGACAAGGATTACCAGTAGATGAAGTTGAGGATGGAGCCCGACTCTCGTAGGAGTCCGGGCGGAGTCTACTTGCGGCAGAAATCGCGGACGGAGCCCGGCTCCCGTAGGAGTCCGGGCGAAGTCTTCCTTGCTGTCGAAATCACGGATGGAGCCCGGCTCCCGTAGGAGTTCGAGCGAAATCTTCCTTGCTACAGAAATCACGGACGGAGCCCGGCTCCCGTAGGAGTATAGGTGAAATCTTCCTTGCTGCAGAAATCGCGGACGGAGCCCGGCTCCCGTAGGAGTCCGGGCGAAGTCTTCCTTGCTGTAGAACTCGCGGATGGAGCCTGACTCCCGTAGGAGTCCGGGCGAAGTCTTCCTTGCTGTAGAACTCGCGGATGGAGCCTGACTCCCGTAGGAGTCCGGGCGAAGTCTTCCTTGCTGTAGAACTCGCGGACGGAGCCCGGCTCCCATAGGAGTCCGAGCGAAGTCTTCCTTGCTGCCGAAATCGCGGACGGAGCTCGGCTCCCGTAGGAGTCCGGGCGAAGTCTTCCTTGCTGTAGAACTCGTGGACGGAGCCCGGCTCCCGTTGGAGTCCGGGCGAAGTCTTCCTTGCTGCCGAAATCGCAGACGGAGCCCAGCTCCCGTAGGAGTCCGGGCGAAGTCTTCCTTGCTGTAGAACTCGCGGACGGAGCCCGGCTTCCGTAGGAGTCCGGGCGAAGTCTTCCTTGCTGCCGAAATTGCGAACGGAGCCCGGCTCCCGTAGGAGTCCGGGCGAAGTCTTCCTTGCTGTAGAACTCACAGACGGAGCCCGGCTCCTGTAGGAGTCCGGGCGAAGTCCTCCTTGCTGTCGAAATCGCAGACGGAGCCCTGCTCCCGTAGGAGTCTGGGCGAAGTCTTCCTTGCTGTAGAACTCGCGGACGGAGCCCGGCTCCCGTAGGAGTCTGGGCGAAGTCCTCCTTGCTGCCGAAATCACGGACGGAGCCCGGCTCCCATAGGAGTCCAGGCGAAGTCTTCCTTGCTGTAGAACTCACGGACGGAGCCCGACTCCCGTAGGAGTCCGGGCGAAGTCTTCCTTGCTGCCGAAATCACGGACGGAGCCCGACTCCCGTAGGAGTCCGGGCGAAGTCTTCCTTGCTGTAGAACTCGCGGATGGAGCCCGGCTCCCGTAGGAGTCCAGGCGAAGTCTTCCTTGCTGCCGAAATCGCGGATGGAGCCCGGCTCCCGTAGGAGTCCGGGCGAAGTCTTCCTTGCTGTAGAACTCGCGGACGGAGCCCGGCTCCCGTAGGAGTCCGGGCGAAGTCTTCCTTGCTGTAGAACTCGCGGACGGAGCCCGGCTCCCATAGGAGTCCGGGCAAAGTCTTCCTTGCTGCCGAAATCGCTGATGGAGCCTGGCTCCCGTAGGAGTCCGGGCGAAGTCTTCCTTGCTGCCGAAATCGCGGACGGAGCCCGGCTCCAGTAGGAGTCCGGGCGAAGTGACGGGGTTTCACTAACAGTTGTCGAAAAATGGAAGGGACTCGCGAGGGTCGACTCCGCCAAGAACTTCGGCCGAGGGTATTTTATGCCCAACAATAAGAATTAGCATATATGATATGAAAAAGCATATTTTATTATGAACATTGATTCCATAAATATATTTTATGAAAATAGTATGGTTATGAAGCATGAATTTTATGATTTTTTTATCTATGTATATGTATATTTTAAGAAAAAAATGTAAAGATTTTGAATGCTCTCAGATAGCTATGAACGAATTCCTTCGAAAAGATCAACATCCGGAGCTAGCATCCGCATGAAACATGGCCCCGTCAATGGGTTTAAAGTGGGCACACGAAGCAAGAACTCTATCGATTAAGAAACATGGCCCTGTCACGGGTATAATAGTGATCTTAGCACAAATATCTGTGAGCAATATTTTAAAACATGACACGAATACATGATAAGAATGATTTATGATTTATGATTATGAAATATGCATGACTTATGCATGCATGATGGGATTATAACTTATTTTATTATATGCTCTATGAAATATTTATTTTTATAATATCTATTACTTTTTAAATATTGTATTATCATGAAAAATAAAACTTATGCTTGATCCGGTAAGGAAGTGCAAGTTCTACTTACTGGGCTAGTGTAGCTCATATTCTTTTTTTTTTATACAGAGGAATAAAGTTAGGACCGACGAAGAAAATCCAGGCTTGGGGATCTACAAAGCAAGCTAGTAAATTTTGTACTAGAAGTTTAGTTTATTTTATGATCATGGACTTATAATTATTTATTTATGAATCTTGAGATTTGGGTGAATATTTATTTTTGGATTTAGATGCTCTGAATCAATTTTGGTTTAATTATGAATTTGAATTGAACTTTATTATTACTTTTATTTATGATGTATCTGTTATTATATTTAAGAAGATGAATGTTAGCTTCATGTTATCATGAACTGTATCTTTTGACAGCATGGTCATGTATGTTTCGAATTTAAGGCGTGATAAAGAGATTACTGAAGAAGAAATAAAGGGAGCTTTATGTCAACTCAAAAAGGATGAGCATCCTCGTCCAGATGGTTTCCTGGCATCATTCTACCAAAAATACTAGGAAACAATCAAAGTCCATATCATAATGGTGTTTCAAGTGCTACAAGACTCCTCCCTTGACCTATCCAGGTCAAACTATGTATTTATTACTCTCCTCCTAAAGAAGGCCAGTGAACCAATGGTCAAGTACTTCCACACCATCAGCACCGAGAAAGGCATTATCAAATTAATCTTGAAGTTTCTCTCTACCAGCTTGAGTAAAGTTATTGACTCCCTAGTAACCCAATCTCAAACTACGTTCATCAAAGAACAGTTGATCTTCCAAAGCTACATCACAGCCTCTGAAGTTTTATCACACTGTAAAAGAATCAGAGCAAAAGGAATCCTATGTAAAGTTGATTTCGAAAAGGCTTTTGATAGCATATCATGGAAATTCCTTCTAGACGTCATCTCAAACTGAGGATTCGATAATGGGAATATATTGGAATCATCTTTGTTGAAAACATCAAGCAGCTGCATGATAATCAATGGGTCTAAAAGAAGGTAGTTCCAAAGCAAAAGTAGTCTCAAATAGGAAGACCCTCTATCTCAATTAGTATTCATAGTGGTGGTAGACACATTGAACCAAATGCTTCAACTGGGCATACACTGACGGCCAAATCAGTGGGGTAGGGCCTCGTCAAACCACTAGGAAAGTTCAATATTTTCAATAAGCTGATGACACCTTGGTATTCTGCAATGCATCAGTAAGCCAGGTAAGGGTGCTTAAGTTCATCTTATTTGCCTTGAACTCATAGCAGGATTAAAAATAAAGATTGGAAAGACTCAAATACTTGGAATGAGAATATCAGAGGATGAAACTCGGAACTATGCAAAAATTCTTGGCGATCTAGACGCTAGATTCCCCATTAGCTATCTTGGAATTCCACTCCACAATACAAAGCTGAAACCTGCTGCCTTGAACTTCCTGCTGGTAACGATTGAAAAAAGACTATAGGTGGATGGAGGGGGAAAATCCTATCAATAGCAGGTCGTCCAACGTTGATAAATTCACTGCTCCAAACCATCCCTATCTATTAGATGTCATAACACAATTACCTGACAGTTAAGAAAATCAATCGTCTATGAAGAAGATCCTACGGGGACATTACAACCCTCACCACAAGGCAATCAACTTGGCAAAATGGTGCACCGTTTGCAGACCAAAAAAATCTGAGAGGCTTTGGCATATAAAATCTGAAAGTCCTCACCTCAAGCTTAATCATGAAATGGTGGTGGCTGTTCTTCAAGGATGCCCAGAGACCATGAAAAATGCTTGTCAGCAAAATATACTATGCTAACAGATTAATACTCTAGCAATCTCCTTAAAAAGAATTGTGTCACCGTTCTGGAGGAACGTAATAACCACCTCAGAAATTTTCAAGCAGTGCACCGCAGCAACAATGGGAAACGGTTTCAATAGGATTCTGGAAGAAAAATGGCAATGAGTAATTTCTCTCCCTCAGCATTACCCAAACCTATATGCACTCGCAATAATCCAAGATGATGTAATTGATAATCTAATACAGTCATAGCCCATCCCAAGCAACCTGATTTATTTTTGGTAGAAACAGTGGAAGACTCTAAAAATCCATAAAATAAAATCCGCTGTAGATGTCTTGCTTGCAGTTGGCTTCTAGTGCATATGGAGGGGAAAGAAATGGAAGATTTTTTTTTTTTGGTATAGGCGGGTGATCACACGACTCTGGTATGAGTGCACCTTAATATATCAGAGTGCAAAATATCTTGGAGGACTCGTGGGCATCTCTAGCCGTATTGCCAAGTCCAGTCTCCGAAATGCTCAAGAGGCAACCCAGTATGTTGTACTATTTGCCTCTCAAAAAACATGACGAACCGATACCTCGATAAACTCACGGACGGACACCCAGATATCACAGAGTAGTGGATGGGCCTCCAGCTATCTCGTGTCATCCCGGATCCAACCAATGACGGTCGTCGAATCATCCTCAATGTAAATCCTCTCTGCTCTCAGCTCGTGTCTGGCACAGATGATGCCCGCCCAGGCAGCTTGAAGCTCCGCACTTAGGACAGAGGGCTCACACAGATATATATGAACCCCTCACTATCAATAATCTGGCATCTGGATCCTGAATGATGAAGCCAACGCTGCCCCTGCCATCCTTGACACTGCCATCAAAACTGATCTTGACAAACCCTGAGGGTGAGGGCTCTCAAGAAATGAAGATAACCCTTTAGCTCACTGCAGGAACAGCATGGGGTTCCCAGGACTCGGGGGTGTCACAAGATAAGATAAGACAATAGCATTGAAATGGCAATACTCCTTGGCCAGACCCATAGCTTTCTCCAGCACTTGATGTATAGGCACCACCTCAGCATTGAAGATCAAACTGTTCCTAAAAAATCAGATCTAGTAGGTGACATATGCCATCTTCCTCCAGCTCCAAGTCCCGATCTGCCCTCCAATCGTACTCCAATGAATCAAATCCAGAAAGGGGCCCATCAAGGAGCCTCCAGTCATCTCCCAAGGGCCCCACCCTCCTCCAAATCAATCTCACTCTCGAACAGCATAGGATAGCAAGTTCTATCGACTCCTCCAGACTACAGATCGGGCAAGCAGTTGGGAGATCCATATCCTTGTCCCTGAGTAAAATATGGGTCGGAAGCCGATTCCAAGCAACCTTCTAAATGAATAGCCTCACTTTGGGATGAGCAACCACTCTTTAGATCCAAGCAGCCTCCATCCTCTTGTGTGGCATAGTCCCGCTAATTACGAAAAGATCCCTCATAGGGGCCTTAGGACAGCATAAACTGTCCCACACCCTTAGATCCTATGTCCAATGGATAGGCACCGGGATGGCAAGAATCTGATCAGCAAGCGGACCTTTAAAGAGATGGGTGATGTTCTGAACTCTCCAAGCCCTACCATTGATGGTAAGCAACTCACAAACCTACAAATGGTCATCTACCTCCATGCTGACATATGTCAGCCATCTAGAAAGAGAGAAGCTAGAGATCTAGGCATCTTTGCTCACCTCAACTGATGTCTCATCCCCAATCAACCATCTAACCTGGGCAAGCACAGTAGGAGCACGGGTATAGATCTCCCTCCATATGAAAGTGCATCTATGAATAGTTTAGGTCTGGGACACCTAACTCCACACCCCATACTGAGCCCTCATCATCCTACTCCATAGGCAATCATGTTGGAAAAGAAATCTAGCAGCATATCTAGCAATCACAACCTCTCTCTTGTCCAATAGCGACTGAATCCTGAGCCCTCCATCCTGCACGAGCTGACAAACCATCTCCCAAGACACCAGATGAACTCTCCGACCATTGTGCCTTGAGCCTCACAGAAAGTTATGGAAAAGCTACTCCAACCTCCTAAGGCAATAAATGGGCACCATCGTATTCGCTATGAGGTAGATCGGGGTGGAGCTTGAGATATATCTGATGAGGGTCATCCAACCCATCATAGAGAGTGTGTTGGCTTAGCAACCATTGAGGTGATCCAGGATCTGCTTCTCCATATGCCTACAGTCAATCCTCTGAAGATGCCATCCCATGATAGGAGCCCCAAGATAAACTAGGGTTTTAGTCTACTCCTAAATTTTCAGTCTGTCCCAAATAGCCTGCTTCATCTGGACCTTCATCATGGGGCTGAAGATGATCACGGACTTTTACAAGTTCGCAAACTAGCCTGCCTGGCAATAGGCCTCAATAATAGAAGCAAAACACCTCACGTTCTAGATGGAGGCTCAACCAATCAGAAGATAGTCATTGGCAAAAAGGAGGTGTGAAAGTGGCTCAGTCCTAGGGATAGGTCCATCAGGCTCCAGCTCCGACCCCTAAGTTGCCACTCTTAGCATCCGAGATAAAGCATTAGCACATAAGATAAATAAATAGGAGGAGAGAGGGAAACCTCGGTGAAGCCCGACCATCAAGTGAAAAATATCCGTCGTTGCGGCATACATTGATCAGAATTATAACAGAGACTCCATGCAATCCATGATCCAATCAGTCCATCTGACCTAGAAGCTAAGCTCCTGTATCATCCATCGCAGAACATGTTAACTCATTCGATCATAGGCATGCTCCATATCCAGCTTGATCATTATCAGGCTACGATAGACAGACGTCTGCCACATATCATGCATGAACTCCTGGGCAAAGAAGACATTATCGATGATGCTGTAGCCGCTGACAAAGGCACCCTATGTAGGATAGATTAGTTGAGGTATAATCAGCTCCAATCATCCGATCAAGATCCTGATACACAACTTATAGAGGGTGGTGTAGACATTGATCGATCTAAAATGTTTCGGGGCAAATGCATCAGGCCGCTTATTGAGATTTGGTGCCTTGAATTCAATCCATAGGAGAAAAATCTATATGCAGAGAAGTCCAACACATAGTGCATGATGTGAGGAGCTTGGAAACAGATCCGGAGATGCAGTGCACAAGTCCACAGCAAGGTGAAGCCTGTAGGTGCATTCAGGCCCATGGGACGCACAATCGAGGCACACACTGGCCCAATGTGGGTGTGCGGCCCAGGCGGGCACACGGAGCAGTGTGGGTGCATGGGTGTGCGGCCCAGCACAAATGCGGGCATGCAGCCCAAGAGGGTGCACGGGCCAGGCATGCACCCTATGTGCGAGTGGGAGAATTTTGGCACGATCCATGGTGGACCATATGAGGTGTTGCAGTCCACGTGGCCATCGTGGACCGACCCAGTCTATTTTGCAAAAATCTCATCTCACGAAGGGTTTTGCATGATCCAACGGCCTAGAAAGCTACGGGGAGTGATCCAATGATTCTGGAGAATTTTGGCATGATCCATGATGGATCGCATGAGGTGTCACAGTCCACGTGGCCATCATGGACCGACCCAGTCTATTTTGTGAAAATCTCATCTCACGAAGGGTTTTGCATGATCCAATGGCCCAAAAAGCTATGGGGAGCAATCCAATGATTTTGGATGTGATCAAGCATGATTAGGTGGGCAGGAGCGTAATCGGATGGCTTGAGAAGCATGCGAAAGTCGATCGGACGGTCCAAGATATTTGTGGAGTTCAATCAAGGCTGTGATTTTGATCTAGAGTAGGTTTTAGCTCTATAAAGGAGGCTTAGCATCCTGTGGAGATCAGAGCATGCAGCAGAGAATCTCAAGGAGATCGAGGGTGCCCTAGGGAGATCGAGGAGTGCATTTGAAGGTGACAAGCAGCTTGGTGTGTGCAGCTGCGGTAGGGGCATCAACAGCAGTGATTGAGAAGTAGCTTGGCATGAGCAGCAAGCAAACTAGTCGAGAGTGTCCCGAAATGATTATGGGAGTGGTCGTAAATATAGGGACAGAGGCTGCAGCATGATGCAGCGGCTTGGATCATAAAAAGCGATCAGGGGCATCAAGGACCCTGGCATGGCAAGCCTATGAGAGGATCTCCTTGAGAGATTTTGTGAGAGCTTTTGTGAGGGTGAGTGCTTCTTGTTGGAAGATATTAGTGTATGAGAGTTGAGAGTGTGAGATCTCTTGTAATTATTTTTTTTCATAGTGAAGCCTTTGTATGCCCCATGGAGGTAGACCTTCATCTAATCTACATAAAAATTTTTTTGAGACATGTCTCAATAGGTCTGAAAGAGACTGTGAGTGGCTGAGAGTGTCCAGGACATCAACAGCAGTCACTAAAGAGTAGCTTGACATGTGCAGTAGGTAGATCAGTCGAGAGTATCTCGAAATAACCATGGGAGTGGCCGTGAGGGTAGGGGCAGAGGCTGCGACATGATGTAGTGGCTTGGATTACAAAAAATATCCAGGGGTATCGAGGACTCTGGCTCGATAGGCCTGTGAGAGGATCTTCTTGGGATATTTTGTGAGGATGAGTGCTTCTTATGGAGAGAGGTTTGTGTATGAGAGTTGAGAGGGTGTGTGAAGGAAACTTTAGTCGATTTCATGCATGTATTTTAAAATTTTTTTTGAAATAAATCATAGCAAAAAAAATTAGATTAATCATATTAATTAAATATATATATGATCTAATCATTAAATCAATCTACTCTAGGATCTATGACATGATACATGGCATATATAAAATCTAAAAATAAAATCTGCATGCATGGATGTAAGCAATAGATCAAATCTACATTTATCTGAGTTCAGAACTTGATACTTGAGCATAAATCGATGATCGCTGCTATTGAGAAATGTGTTGCAACTGTACAGGATGTCCGACTTCTACAAAAAATTTATTCGAAGCTCTAATCTAATCAGCCTCCTCGGGAGTGCTAGCTCGTGCGAAGATCATCTTGCTAGCTAATTTGGATCCTTCCTTCAAATCACTTGAATGGTTCCAGAGGATGAAGAAGGACACAAAGGAGGAGGATGTAGTGGAAGGAAAAAATTGCAAGACATTCTATGCTAATTTTTTTCTCTTTCCAAACCCTAGAGTCATACCTAAGGAACCCTAAAAGAGGAGGCCCCTCTCCTCAATTTCTCATGCCAAAGATGTCACGCCCAACCCCTCCTCACATGTAAGAAACTTCAGAAGTCTCACTTCTACCTTCACAGTAAAGAAAAAAACCCTCCTTTTATTATCACACAAATGAGGGTGTTAGGGTTTTTAAGAGTCCAAGCGGGTTTGGACTCTCATGCAAGAATTGCTGCCCTACCCATTCTTTTTTTTCTAGCATTGAGAAACATTTTCTCATGCTAACAAAAAACCTCACGACCCTCCTTGTTTCCATGGTAAGAAATCTGATTTCTCACAGTGAAAAGATCCCTTTATTTGTTGCACAAAAAGAAGGGTGGCGGCAAGGTGTTTGAATGTGATGAAACTTTCCAAGATAAGGATCAATCCTTATCAGATTCAAATCAAATTTGAACCAGATTATATTCCATTTATGGGGCATTGAGAAGGGGCAGAGCTACTTCTTTTTGCATGAAGAAATCTCATGCAAAACATAAGAGATGCATGAAGAAGTCGCATGGGTATGGGGCAACGCAAGGGTGAGATAAAGGAGATAGTCCCAGTATAATGGAACTCTCACATGTTGCTTAAATAGGATTTCAATCAAATCAAATTTTGTTAGACCCAAAGATGAGCTATCTTAATCCAATTAGAAACTCTATTTCACTCAATTAAATCCTAATCAAATGATAAATTAATTGAACCCAAGTCCTAATCAAATCAAGAACTAACCTAATTAAATCCTATTCAATTAGACTTGATCCAAATCTCATTGCTCAATCAAATTGAGCTAATCAGCAATTCAATTACTAATTAATCCTCCATCAATTCACTAATACTTAGCAAATTATTTATCATAACTTTTGTATAAGATTAATTATCAATCGAATTGATGATTACACCCTTGAACAATTCTTAATCGTCGATCAGTCACATGATCAGTTAGAAACTTCTTTTGAGTATGACCCCATAGGTCGAACCTAAGCTGGTAGCACAGAAATAAATTTTTGAATTAATCGATGTAACTATCTAGCAATGAGACCTAACATCCGGATAGGTCGAATGATTGCAAAGCAACATTCAAGAACCTACTGGCATATGGTTACCATATAATTTATCCCTTTGATCTTAGTGCTCAAAGTGACTTAGGGTTTAATTGTCAATCCTAGAATAGTCATCTATATTATATTTTAATCTTTTAAATCCATCACATGGATTATCTAGATCAAAGTTTTACTAAATTAAAATATATTGATGCATTAACTCCTATAAACCAGAGAGGTCGATCCAATCTTGACTCACACACTAACTTAATAAGTACTTGACTGTACCTAATAATCTTCCATCATTGAGTTAAAAATTCAGATAGTCTGATACTAAAATACAGTGAGTTGCTTGCAAGTTACCATAGTGATTTCAAATCAGAGGGACACTTATATCCATACCCTTCGTAAGCTACTCTTGACAACAGAGTGCTCCACATTTGGTTATGTTCAGTGACGATATACTCCTATATCTCACCTGCATGCCATACCAGTGTCTCCACACCACTTGATTATGAGGACAACCAACGTATATGGCACACATCGACCTACACTTGATAATCGCTATCATCCTAGTAATAGCACATTATTTGGTCATGAATTAATTTAAATACTATGTGATAAATCTTCTTTTATCGATCAATGCAGTCCTAAGAACATCATCACAATACAAGAGTTCAAAAGAAGATATAACCTTATGATGAATGAGCCAAATAACTTTTATTAATGATCAATTCATATACATTTATAAATAGTACAATCATCAAATGATTGACTTTAGGACACAATTTTCAATAGTGTCATCTCCTCTTGTACTTATTTTTTTTCTCATAGTAAAATCTTGCATGTCCCGAGAGGTAAACCTTGGTTTAATCTACGTATTTGATTGTGTGCGTCTTATTTCTTCTTTCTTTCTACTACAACAAGATGCTACCAAATTCTTGATAATTGATATCAGAGCTAGATGATGTCAAGGTGGTGTTGACCCCAACACCACTTTGGGATGAGGGTAACTAGCATCTTCTTCCACTCCTTCGGTATGCCTCTGGAGTCGAAGACCCTCTGCACTGCCTCCACCACCTCACCTCCAACTAAAGGCCAGTAATGACGGAAGAAAAGGGGTGGAATCCATATGACCCTAGGGCCTTGTCCTCCCCATAGCATAATTCAGTGCAGGGGTAAAATGGTAATTTTAAATTTTTTTTAAAATTATGATTTTACAGTGGAAAAATATTAATTAATCTAATTAATTAACATGAATTTATCCTACACTAGGATCTAAATATGATATATAGCATGCATTCATTTAAATTTAAAATTCAAATTCGAACCGTAAACACTTTACTGTAATGTGTTCAGAACATAATACCTTTGTGTGGGTAGAAGATCGCTGTAATCTGATCACCCTCGAGAGAGTCTGATTGTCACGATGTAGCCACACAGTGTGTCTGGCCTCTGCAGATTGTCCACACGAAGCTTCCGATCTGATCGACTCCTTACGAGTGCTAGCTCGTTGTAGAGCCCTTTTGACGGTCGATGCTGATTGAATTCCTTCGATCGATGTCTGTCGATTCTTCAGATACTCTGGATCATCAACAGACATACTTGAGAGGATGTTGAAGACCTCTCTAAGATTTTATGGGTTCACGACACTCGTAGCTCACTTTCTCACTTTTCGAACCCCAGGCTAAAACTCTAGGAAACTCACCGGAAACCTTGCACCCACTTTTCTTTTTTTTTTCTCTTTTTCTTTTGGAAGGATATGGACTTCCTTCTCATGCACAAGACTTCTCATGCTCCAAAATTTTTCTCCAAAAATCTTCTTCTTGCATGCCCCACTCTTCTCCTCCTTTTATAATAACATCAAACATCTTATCCAAAAGAAAGGATAAAGATGAGTAATTGCACATTTGAATTCAAATCAAATTTGAATTCAAATGGACACCAACTCATCCCTTATCCACTAAAGGTGTGAGGCATGGCTTAAATTGTGCATGGAGTGATTTTATGAGAAACTTTTTCTCATGTAATAAATGGGGTGTAAAAAAAGGGATAATGTGCAAAGATTGATTGCCTATTCAAATTCAAACTTTATTTTGAATTTGAATGGCCAACCAATCATCCTTATCTATTCATTTGGCACATTAAAGTGGGGCATGGAGAGGGCTTGGCATGAAAAAAAAATTCATGAGAAGTTCCTTCTCATGAATTCAAATGGGTGCAATGGAAGTGAGGTGGCGCATGAAGATTGGGTCAAGGTGGTTTAATTATTTAAACCAACCTAATTGAACTAAATAAGTTAGGTCCAATTAGACTAATTTAAATCCAACTTAATTAGGCTTAATTAAGATCAATAAAATCTTAATCAAATCAAAAATTGACTAAGCCCAACCCCTGATCAAATCAGGGACCAAACCATCTCGACGATTAGGTCAACTCTTAACCTAATCGGGTCAAACCCAACTGAATCCAATTCAATTGGACTTGATCCAAAAATAATTACTCAATCAAATTAAGTTAATTAATAATCAAATCACTAATTAAATCTCTCATAAATACTGAGTCCAAATCTGATTGGCAATTGGGCATCAGAATTCATCGACATGTAACCCTGATCGAAAAGTCCCAACCAGTGGGACTCTTGACCCCGGTACCCATAATGTGTGGAACTCATGATCAGAGAATCCTGATTCTCGATCACTGAGTCCCAAACATATGTAAGATTCTACATCAACCATCAGATCAAATAGGAACCTCTAATATGTGTGACCCTGCAGGTTCGAACCTAAGCCGGTAGCACAGGAACCAATTCTTGTACTAATCGAAGTGACCATCTAGCAATGGTACCAGATATTTGGATAGGTTGAAGAGTCGCAATCGCAACACTCAGAACCTACATGAATATGGTTACTGTATAATTCATCCTTTTGATCCCTGTGTTTAGGATGACTCAGGGTTAAACTGTCAACCCTGATCAGATCATCCGAATCGTGCTCAACTCAAACAGTCCTGTGACTCCTCATAAGGACTACCCTGGCCAAGATTTTGCTAAATTGAAACACGACTGTACATAGCTCCTAAACTGGAGTGGTCAATCCCATCTTGACACACGCACCGACAAGTCAAGTACTTGACTACACCCAGCAGCCTTCTATCACTGAATTAGAAATTCAGGTAGTCCAGTGCCTAAGTACAGTGAGTTGCTTGCAAGTCACCGTGGCAGTCTCAGATTGGAGGGATATTTATATCCATATTCCATCAGAGCAAATCTTGATAGCAGAAATAGCTCCAGAGTCGGTCACATTCAGTGCAGATGTACCCTTGCATCTCACCTGTATGCCATACCAGTATCTCCACACTCATTGGTTAAGAGGACAACCAACCTATATGGCACACAACGACCTATGCTTGATAAACGTTGTCATCCTTGGTAACAATGTATTATTTGGTCGTGAATAGATTTAAGGACTAAACGATAAATCCTCCTTTGTCGAGTCTAAATAGTCCTAAGGACTTCACCACAATATAGGAGTTCATTAGAAGATGAAATATTTTGTGATGAAAAATATCAAAATAATTTTTATTAATTCAAAATTCATGTACAAATACAAAAATGAGCACAACCGTCAATAGGCTGACGATTGGCTTTGGGATACTATTCCCAACAATCTCTCACTTGGCCTAAAGTCAATCGGTGCAGTATCTAATACCCATCTTCGACTTGTAGTTGTCAAACTCCTTCACCGCAATGGCTTTAGTGAATGGGTCGGCCAGATTCTCCTTCCCGTCGATCTTCTGAAGATCGATGTCACCTCGATCTAAAATTTTTTGGATGAGATGGTAGCGGCACAGAATATGCTTCATCTGCTGGTGTGCCTTTGGTTCCTTCGCTTGAGCAATGGCTCCAGAGCTGTCACAGTAGAGCAGAACTGGACCAATAAGGGAGGGTGCTACTCCGAGCTCGGTGATAAATTTTCTCAGCCACACCGCTTCTTTGGTAGCATCTGATGCGGCGACATACTCCGCCTCACAAACTGAATCAGCCACTGTGTGCTGCTTGGAACTTTTTCAGCAGATAGCCCCACCGTTAAGGGTAAAAATAAATCCTGACATACTTTTGCTATCATCGTGATCAGACTAGAAACTAAAGTCTATAAACCCTATAAGTCTCAAGTCCGATTCACCATAAACAAGCCACTGGTCTTTAGTATTTCTTAAATACTTCAGGATGATTTTAACAACCTTCCAGTGATTCTCCTCTGGATCAGATTGGTATCTACTCACTACCCCTAGTGAGTATGCCATATCTGGTCGTGTATATGTTATGGCGTACATGATAGATCCCACTGTCGAAGCATATGGAATCCTACCCATACTCTCTCTCTCTTGAGGTGTTGTCGGACAATCCCTCTTCGAGAGAGAAATTTCATGGCCTATCGGAAGATAGCCTTTCTTGGAATTCTCCATGCTGAACCTCTTCAGCATAGTATCAATGTACATAGACTGGGATAAACCAAGTAACCTTTTAGATCTATCCCTATAGATCCTCATCCCTAGGATGTAGGAAGCTTCTCCCAGATCCTTCATGGAAAACTGTGACGACAGCCAAATCTTTATTCCCTATAATGCAAGGACATCATTCTCGATTAAGAGAATGTCATCCACATACAATACAAGAAATACTACTACTGGACCATTAGCCCACTTATAAATGCAGGGCTCTTCTCTGTTCTTAACGAAGTCATACATCTTGATCGTCTTATCAAAACGTATGTTCCAACTCCGTGATGCCTGCTTAAGTCCATAAATGGACCTCTGAAGCCTGCACACCTCAGACTCATCTGTGGATGTGAATCCTTCAGGTTGTATCATATACACCTTTTCATCCAGCTCTCCATTTAGGAAAGCTATCTTTACATCCATCTGCCAGATTTTATAGTCTAGATGGGCAGCTATCGCAAGCATAATCCGAATAGATTTGAGTATTGCCATAGGAGAAAATATCTCGTCATAGTCTATACCATAACATTGACGATATCCCTTGGCAACCAGATGGGCTTTATAGGTTTCCACCTTTCCGTCTGCACCTCTCTTCCTCTTGAAGACCCATTTACACCCTATGGGTTTTACTCCTTCGGATGGATCAACCAATGTCCACACATGTTGACCTTCATGGACTCTATTTCGGATTTCATGGCCTCTAGCTATTTTTCAAAGTCAAGTCTCTGCATTGCATCCATGTAGGTGATCGGATCCTCATTGTTTTCATCAAGTTCGATAGGATCACCATCCCGGACCAAGAAACCATAGTATCTGTCCGGTTAACGTGGTACTCTATCAGATCGCCTTAAGGGTGCTTGAACAATGGGATCTGGATCTGATCTAACCAAATCCGATTCAGGTCAGCAACTTGTGTCGATTTTTCCACCTGCCGAACTTCATCAAGTTCGACCTTAGAGGCAACAGTCCCTTCACTAAGAAACTCCTTTTTCAAAAAGATTGCCTTAAGGCTGACAAACACTTTTTGCTCATCAGCTAGGTAGAAATAATACCCTTTGATCTCTTTTGGGTACCCTATAAAATTACACTTGTCAGACCTAGGTCCAAGCTTGTCCGTAATTAAATGTTTAACATAAGCCGGACACCCCCAAATCCTAAGGTGCGAGAGTACTAGCTTACATCCTATCCATATCTCATATGGCGTTTTGGTTACAGATTTACTCGAAACTCTATTTAGAAGGTAACAAGCCGATTCGAGCGCATATTCCCAGAGGGAGATCGACAGACCAGCAAACCCCATCATGGATTAAACCATATCCAACAAGGTCCGATTCCTCCTTTCAGATACACCATTATATTATGGTGTTCTAGGAGGAGTCCACTGAGAGAGAATCCCATTCTCTCCAAGATATGTCAGAAAATTATTGGAAAGATATTCACCTCCTCGATCAGATCGAAGAGTTTTAATACACTTTCCAGTTTATTTTTCTACCTCATTTCAGACTAGTTTGAACATTTCAAATGACTCCGACTTATGCTTCATTAAATAGACATACCCATACCTTGATAGGTCATCTGTGAAGGTTATGAAGTAGAAATATCCACCTCTTGCACTTGAGCTCATGGGTCCACATACATCAGAATGTATCAGACCCAAGAGTTTGCTAGCTCGCTCACCTTTTCCAGTAAAAGGTGACTTGGTCATTTTAGCAAGAAGATAGGACTCACAGGTTGGAAGTGATTCACAATCACCTACTTCAAGAATTCCTTCTTGAGCCAACCTGTTTATCCTATTTTTATTGATATGACCTAGCCTACAGTGCCAAAGGTAGACTTTTGACACATAATCTATTCTAGGACATTTACCGGAGGTTTGAACCACATTAACAGGTTGTGATAGAAAGTAAATTCCATTATTAAGTTGTCCAACAAACATTGTAACACCATTCAAAATGATATTGCAAATATTTTTTTTTATTAAAAATTGATAACCGTTCATGGCCAAAAGGCCTACAAAAATAATATTTAATAAAAAGCTTGGACAATAGTGACATTTACTCAGAATTATGTTTCGAGAATTGATTACAAGGTTCATGATTCCTAATGCTAGAACTGAAACTTTGCTTCCATCTCCAACGTTCAGGAATCTCTCGCCTTCATCAAATCTCCTACTGACCTGCAGACCCTACATCGAATTGCAAATATGATAAGGGCTTCCGGTATCCAATACCCAGGCAGTAGTATCATAAATAAAAAAGTTGTAAGGTATTATCATATAAGTACCTTGCTTCTTCTTCGGCCTATTCGGGTCCAGGGAAGCAATGTATAGAGGACAGTTCCTCTTCCAGTGCCCCTGCTTCTTGCAAAAGAAGCACTCCGCTTGGCTCTGATCGGGCTTGCGCTTCTTGGTCTGACCCTGTGCAGATGTCCCAGCATACAGCTACACCTTCTTATTCTTCTTCTTCTTGTTCTTCTTCTTCCCTTTCTTAAAGGGTTGACGACCAGAAGAAGACCCTCCCACAACATTCACCGACTCCTTATGGAGCTGGTGATCCTTCTCAAAGTTCTGCAGCAACCCCAAGAAGCCGTGGTAGTTCACTGCAGGCTTTGTCATCCGAAAATGAGTAAGAAAGGGGAGGAAGGACTTGGACAATGAATTAAGGATCGCATCCTTACCGAGCTGCTCGTGCAGGGAAAAGCCCAGTTTAGTTAGGCGCTTAATCATTTCGATCATGTACAGTATATGATCAGTGACTGAGGCTCCATCCCTCATCCGAGCGTTAAAAATGGCACAACTAGTTTTGTGCCTTTCAACGTCATCAGGCATGCCAAAGGAGTCGTTCAACATTTGAAGCATCTCCTGCGGCTGGGCGTTCTTGAACCTGCGGCTGAACTCATCATTCATTGCCGCTAGCATAATGCATCGAACGATGGTGCGATCATTGAGCCACTTCTGATAAGTATCTCGGACCATCCCTCTAACGTTCGGGGCTGGCTCCTCAGGTGCCAGATCCATTACTACATAAAGGATCCGCTCTTGCTCAAGGATGATTTTTAATTTTCGATACTAGCTATCGAAATTAGGTCCCATGAGCTTGTCATTATCTAATAATGACCGGAGGGACAGGGTAGTGGCCATAGCTGTATAAAGGAAAACCAGACCTCTATTAGTACATAAATTATAGATACTAAAGACTTGGACTTTAGTCTAAAGTTTCTCCCAGTATTTTTACGAACTGGTAGCCTCAACCTCCAATTCGAGGAATTACTTTAATTCCTTAGTGGGTACTAGAATCCACACAGTCTACACACGAGCCCAACTTTGGTTGGTCAATCCATGTGCATCTATGGGTAGGTTCATAACCAGTTGTTTCTTTAAACAACTTTTAGTAATTGATTTTGCCCCAGAACCTAATCAGTAGGCTTTGGCCTCCACTGAAAAGATCTGGTTAGGTCCAACCATTAACATGATTTGATTTGGTGAATCGGACCAATAAATGATCAGGCCCGACTTTGGCCGGCCAACCTGACCACCATCAGAAAGACTCAAACCAAATTATCATATTATGAATGATAATTCCATTAGTCAATAAGCACCAGGCCTTTGGGCCTCCAATGATTATTAAACTAATGGACTCATTATCACTCACTTAATGGGAGGCTATGACTTATTTATCAATATAACTTAATTATTTTTAGGGACCTAATAATTTTTGAGGATTTTATTAAAGGATAGATGAGAAAAAAATATCCAGCCAATTTCAATCCTCCCACTGACTTCACCAAGTCAGATTAAAAAAGGATTTAATTAATGCTGGCATTAGGACCACCTAAATCAGTCAAACTGATTTACCTAATGACATGGGTGAGCCCTAATAACCAATTGATCTAATCAAAACCTAATTCACCAGGTTGGCCAGGTAAGTGAGATCAGTGGTGGGGATAAGCCATTAACTCGTCAGAGATCGAATCACTGCGAGTAGCTCCCGCTTAAAAACCACTGGTCAAAATGCCAAACTTACCTTAGACACCAACTGGTTCATTAGTTTTAATTTGATCAACTTATTAAATAGGGTTCCACCGCGTAGCCATGAATTAAGTCCATCTTGGTCTAGTTAAAGACATGGACCCATTCAACTACAACTATTGGAGTTGACTCTAGAGTATCCTTGACCTAATCTAATTCAACTTTTGAATAGATTTGACCAATTACTCTAATTTAGTCCATTTCTTTAAGCTAACCTTAGGTCTAACCCAATTATGGACCTAATCCATCTAACCCATTGACCCACAAGTTTATGCAATTGTCTTAGGTCTTAATTCACAATTCTAGACCTACTAGACAATACTTAATTCTTTTAATTAAGTATTTGGGCTGATAGGTCAGAGTTTGGCATTTCAAAAATGATTTTCAAATTTGAAAGGTTTTATTTTCTGTTCACCAAATATGTTGACTCATTTCACAAATAGATCAGCATATTTCATAAATAGCAATCCTATTGCTAATTACATAACAGAAAATAACTCAATCAAAATAAATCATAAATATTTCTTTAGATCTAATCTAACACATTCATGATAAATTTCACAATTGAACCTTTACAATTAATTTCTTTCGCTGCTTCATCTGCATGGGATATAATTACAGCGGCATCCCTACCGCCATAGGAGACCCCATCGAATGGGAGGAGAGGGCCTTTAAACCCTGCTTTTCTCTTATGATCGGACGGTTATGGCAACCAACCCAATTCAATTACTTGCTACTTGGATCAAGTATATCTAAATATATCAATTTCAAAATTTAAATTTCAAATTTTAAATTTTAAATTTTAAATTTTAAATTTCAAAAAAATTTCAAATTTCAAATTTTGAATTTCAAATTTTTGAATTTTGAATTTTGAATTTTGAATTTCAAATTTCAAAATTCAAATTTTAAATTTTGAATTTCAAATTTTTGAATTTTGAATTTCAAACAACTTTCAAAATTCAAATTTTAAATTTTAAATTTAAACTTTTAGATTATAACTTAATCTACGCATGCAAATATATATATTATATCCAAGAACTCGCTCTGATACCATTTGTAGCGTAATTCAATGCAGGGGTAAAATGGTAATTTTAAAATTTTTTCAAAATTTTGATTTTATAGTGGAAAAATATTAATTAATCTAATTAATTAATATAAATTTATCCTACACTAAGATCTAAATATGATATATAGCATGCATTCTTTTAAATTTAAAAATTCAAATTCGAACTGTAAACACTTTACTGTAATGTGTTCAGAACACGATACTTCTGTGCGGGTAGAAGATCGCCACAATCTGATCACCCTCGGGAGAGTCTGATCATCACGACGTAGCCACACAGCATGTCTGGCCTCTATGGATCGTCCACACGAAGCTCTCGATCTGATCGACTCCTCACGAGTGCTAGCTCGTTGTAGAGCCCTTTTGACAGCCGATGCTGATCAAACTCCTTCGATCGATGTCTGTCGATTCTTCAGATACTCTGGATCATCAACAGATGTGCCTGAGAGGATGTTAAAGATCTCTCTGAGATTTTGTGGGCTCACGACACTCGTAGCTCACTTTCTCACTTCTCGAACCCCAGGCTAAAACTCTAGGAAACTCACCGAAAACCTTGCACCCACTTTTCTTTCTTTTCTATCTTTTTCTTTTGGAAGGATATGGACTTCCTTCTCACGCACAAGACTTCTCACACTCCAAAATTTTTCTCCAAAAATCTTCTTCTTGCACGTCCCACTCTTCTCCTCCTTTTATAACAACGTGAAACATCTTATCCAAAAGAAAGGATAAAGATGAGTAATTGCACATTTGAATTCAAATCAAATTTGAATTCAAATGGACACTAACTCATCTCTTATCCACTAAAGGTGTGAGGCATGGCTTAAATTGTGCATGGAGTGATTTCATGAGAAACCTTTTCTCATGTAATAAATGAGATGTAAAAAAAGGGATAAGGTGCAAAGATTGATTGCCCACTCAAATTCAAACTTTATTTTAAATTTGAATGGCCAACCAATCATCCTTATCCATTCATTTGGCACATTAAAGTGGGGCGTGGAGAGGGCTTGGTGTGAGAAAAAAATTCATGAGAAGTTCCTTCTCATGAATTCAAATGGTTGCAATGGAAGTGAGGTGGCGCATGGAGATTGGATCAAGGTGGTTTAATTATTTAAACCAACCTAATTGAACCAAATAAGTTAGGTCCAATTAGACTAATTTAAATCTAACTTAATTAGACTTAATTAGGCTCAATAAAATCTTAATCAAATCAAAAATTGACTAAGCCTAACCCCTGATCAGATCAGGGATCAAACCATCTCGACGATTAGGTCAACTCTTAACCTAATCGGGTCAAACCCAACTGAATCCAATTCAATTAAACTTGATCCAAAAATAATTACTCAATCAAATTGAGTTAATTAGTGATCAAATCACTAATTAAACCTCTCATAAATACTGAGTCCAAATTTGATGGGCAATCGGGCATCAGAATTCATCGATATGTAACCCTGATCGAAAAATCCCAACTAGTGGGACTCTTGACCCCGGTACCCATAATGTGTGGTACTCATGATCAAAGAATTCTGATTCTCGATCACTGAGTCTCAAACATGTAAGATTCTATATCAGCCATCAGATCAGATAGGAACCTCTAATGTGTGTGACCCCACAGGTTCGAACCTAAGCCGATAGCACAGGAATCAATTCCTGTACTAATCGAAGTGATCATCTAGCAATGGTACCCAACGTTCGGATAGATCAAAGAGTCACAATCGCAACACTCAGAACCTACATAAATATGGTTACTGTATAATTCATCCTTTTGACCCCTGTGTTTAGGATGACTCAGGGTTAAACTGTCAACCCTGATCAGATCATTCGAATCGTGCTCAACTCAAACAGTCCTGTGACTCCTCACAAGGACTACCCTGGTCAAGGTTTTGTTAAATTGAAATACGACTGTACACAGCTCCCAAACTGGAGTGGTCAATCCCATCTTGACACACGCACCGACAAGTCAAGTACTTGACTACACCCAGCAGCCTTCCGTCACTGAATTAAAAATTCAGGTAGTCCAGTGCCTAAGTGCAGTGAGTTGCTTGCAAGTTACCGTGACGGTCTCAGGTCGGAGGAATATTTATACCCATATTCCATTGGAGCAAATCTTGACAGCAGAAATAGCTCCGGAGTCAGTTACGTTTAGTGCAGATGTACCCTTGCATCTCACCTATATGCCATACCAGTATCTCCACACTCATTGATTAAGAGGACAACCAACCTATATGGCACACAACGACCTATGCTTGATAAATGTTGTCATCCTTGGTAACAACGTATCATTTGGTCACGAACAGATTTAAGGACTAAACGATAAATTCTCTTTTGTCGAGTCTAAATAGTCCTAAGGACTTCACCACAACATAGGAGTTCATTAGAAGATGAAATATTTTGTGATGAAAAATACTAAAATAATTTTTATTAATTCATAATTTATGTATAAATATAAAAATGAGCACAACCGTCAACAGGCTAACCATTGACTTTGGGACACTATTCCCAACACTCCCCTAAGGATCAGAGAGCACCCCGCACCTCCTCAGTGGACATCGGGCAAGTCAATACCTCATTCTCTTGATCAAAGACATGGGTCACATGCTGGGCCCCCTGAAGTGGAGAGTCCCCACCAAGTGTCATCGTCCAGTATGATCTGAAGAATTGCGTCATCAATCCTCAGACATTCCCATTGTCCTCCACCACTGCACCATCGCTTCCCCTCAACTACCTGATCTGGTTGACAGACTTTCGGATCATCATCAACTAATGGAAAAATCTAGTATTATGGCCACCCTCTTTGATCCACTAGATCTTGAATTTCTATCTCCATATCATCTCCTACTGTCTCAGCAAGGAATGATGCATCGAGAGCTTGCGATGAAGCTCCCTCAGATCAGACTCCTAAAGCCTGCCTCCTAATCCTCTCTCATCTATGGGTCCACAATGTTTGCCTCCACCCCCTCGATCTACCTAATAAGATCACCGACCTCAAGACAGTTCCACCGGACGAGCCTACATCTTGCTAACTCCATCCTTCGAGTCATCCGATATCTCACATCTTCATAGATTGGCATCTTCCATACCTCACGGATAAACTCCCATGACCTAGGATAGAAAGTCCAGAACCTCTCGAATTTGAAAGGAGCCTTAGGCATGCATGGGCCATTTGTGGTGACCAAATGCAGACAATGGTTGGAGGCAATCTTTGGCAAATGCTGAACTTGGTGCCCAGGAAAATGCTGGAACCAGTCGGCAATGGCAAGGACATGATCAACCCTCTCCCAGACTCTGGCTGCCCCTTGACGGTTGTTGCACTAGATAAATTTGGATCCAGAGCACTAGATAAATCAGGCCCTCATCACCAATAAACTATCTAAATTTTCTAGAATCAATGTTGTCCACATGCTGTCTACCGTCCATCTTCTCATGGGGTCCCATAATGCAATTGAAGTCTCCAATGATAAGGGATGGCAAGTCCTGCAATACCATCTTAAAAATCTCGGATCAAAGCACCCTCAACTCTCTATACTCAGTGCTCGCATATACGCCAGATAATAGCCACAGGCCTCTGATTTGCTTCGAGATAACTAAGGCCATCTGCTGCTCGCATCTGTGGAAAGCATCCACCCTGATCGAGCTACATCTCCACAACACTAGGATCTCTCCCGATAGGCCCCTGGAATCAACAGCATATGAGCTTTACGCCGTAGGGATTCGCCATCTAGCACAAGCAAGGCTCACCCCTGAAAGCCGAGTCTCTAGAAGAACATAGATGTTAGACCAGTGCTGCTGGATAATCCTACCCAGTGTTGACCAAAATGAGTGCTTCCCTATCCCCCAGGTGTTCTAAATCAGCATCCTCATGGTGATAGCTGAAGGGGAAGGGGATCTGCACTAGAACTCTCCTCAATTGCAAAGTCTGTCTTCATTCCTGCTGTTGATGAGTCCATGGCTAACAGACTCTCCCCAACTTCCTGGATGGCCTGTCTCAGTTGTGCCACCACCTCACCATGGTCCCTCATCGAACCACCCATCGATGCCTCCATACCCACGAGACTTGCACCCCTGAAGTCTTGCTCCATCTGAGGCATTGTCCCCTGCTCAAAGTGCCTTGAAAGGGCTGAGATACCTGAGTCGCTTTTCGACTCCTCGAGCTATGGTAGAGTAGTCTTTCCCTCCCCAGGGGACCTTGTTGAGAAAACGAATACCTCAGGACCCCCTGAACAAGCCAGCATCTCCGATTGATTCTCTGGTAGGGCTAATGCCTTGCCTTTAACCCTATTTTTCTTTCCTAGACCTTTTCTGTATCCACCATTACCACTTTCCTACAAAATGGGCCTTTCAAGCACTCGACCCATGTCAAACTCAAAGGATCGGGCATGCTTGGGCTGGGCCGAGCTTGGCCTTGAGCGCCCTGCAAGCCCTATGGAAGGCCTACTCACCTCCATGCCCGCAGATAGGCTAGTGCATGCGTTCAGGCCCACCGCTAGTGGAGAGAATCTATTTGTGGGCCGATAAATGCCTGGGCCCAAGCCCGACTCTTCCTCAGCACCAATCGTGGCACATCCACCCTCAAATCCAGCCATTGATCCAAGCATAATTCGAAGGGGTGATCGCCACCGTACGATCTTCGCAGGCTTGATCCAGCCATTGGTTCCATCTAGAAGAATTTTCAGATATGAGGCCTACACATAATTGGAGGTAGTGAAAGAAATGGTCCACCTATTTAAGGAGTGGACATCTGAACAACAAGGAGACCCATTCATTAAACTTTCTTACTTGCTCAAGAATAGATAAGTAATGTTGAACAAGAGATATGCTGAAGATAGAGACAACTATGGAGGTATCTGATACTTCCAAAAATAATAGGAAAATAAGGATTGAGCATCATGCATGGAAAGTCACCAATGAGCCACTACCCAAATGCAATGAAGAGAGTGAAGCACAGCTGTTTGGAGTCAAGTGCAAGGAACTATACCTACATAAATATAGGAAACTTTTAACTTTGTTCATCTTTAAACTGAGAGACCAAGGGTCCTTCCTTGGTCCTTGCTTGGGCCTTACTTTCACTTGAAGGTGCCTATGGTAAATATACTGATAAGTACTATAAACATGTTGATAAAAGTATCAATTTATAAATTAATTTATTTTTATTTTTTAAGAATTGATACTTTTATCTTTTGCAGGAAAGATGATTGCCAATGCAAAGAGTCCAATTCATAGGTTAAAAGGACTTAAATTGGGCGCAAATCAGACACAAAATGGATCCCAAATGGAGACCCAAAGGAGGCTCAAATTCAAGTCAAATTAGACTAAAAATCAACCCAAATTGACCCAAAATTGGCCCATCAGACTGCTTGGTGTACCGTGGACCGATCGATCGATCCACAGAAATGAGGCACGATCCACAACTCGATCCACATCACAGTGCACAGAGAGGCGGGTTGGATTTTCACCATCGGACGGTTGGTGCTTGATCAAACACCCGATCGAATGGCTGAAGGAGCTCTATTCCATAACAAGTGGTGGTGGCCAACTTCATTTGCATGATCCAATGGCCGCAAATAATTTAAAGGCATGATCGAACGGTTCGAAGAGCTATCGGCTGCCAGAATAAATCAAGAGCAGATCTTTGCACTATTTGATGGCTCCAAATCAATCTAGCGCAAGATCCAATTGTCAAGGTGACTTCCAACTATGATAAGGGCTGATTTGAAGAGATCTAGGATGTTTAAACCCAATCAGATGGCCAAAAATGAGGATTTCACTAGACACATTTGGGATGTGGGTTTGATAGTTTGAACGCAGCCAGGAATGTTAATACATGAGGAACAAAGAGATGTGATACAAGGGGGTTATGAAAGCTATAAAAAGGGGACCAGGGAGTAGAGAAAAATAGTACAAAAAATTAAGAGAAAATTATGGAGAAAAAGAGAGAGGGAGAGAGGAAAGATTTTGGAGCTTTGGGAGAGGGAAGGTTCTACCGCATCTTCTTCAAATCCTTTCAAGAAGATGGAGTTTTTGATGGTGAGCGAGATCCAACCGATGAGCAGCTAAATCTTTCATCTTCAAGGGAGTAGATAAAGTCCTAAAATCTAGATTTGTATTTTATTTTCTTATTCTTATTATGCATTTTTTTTTTGCAATCAATTACTTGAGCATTGTAAGGCATTTTTTTTTTGAATAATATTGAATATTTAGCAAACAAGATGGTTTCTATGATTGTATTCATATGTTCAAGTAGTAGTTTTTATTGTTTCATGAGATAGATTTTGAATAGTTTATGACTACGTAGAGATGAGTCGTGATCTAAAGATACGATTCGTGCTCAGTGAGATAATCTATGCTCGAAATTTAATCATAAATTTATCTTTTTTCAATCACTAAGGCTTGTAGTTTTTAGTGATTTAGATTGCTTTAATTAAAATATAAATCTATGATTAAAGGATGGATTCGAAAATCTGAGGCACATTCTTCTACTTGATTTTTCTCAACTTTATTTCTGTCAAACTTATTTCTTTTATCTTTTCAAAATCCTAAAATCTTAATTCTTCACTTTATTTTCTAATTTGAACACAACTCAGCCTTTTGATCCCGAAGGATATGACCCCGACTCACTCTATCTATATAGTTTGAGTTAAAGTTTATTTTTGACCACCTATGATAGTGATCAAATTTTGACGTCACTATCGGAGATCATTGGCACAATTATTTCAACACAAAAAAAAATTACATAATACATATAGTGACATTAAAAATAGAAACAAAATAAAAATAAAACAATTTTTTTTTTTTTTGCTTGGACATCTTGTTTTATTACATTGCATCTACATAAATCATCTTAAGGGCACAAACCCTAATTAACATAAGGTAGGGATTTCATCACTCTTCTTTGGCCCACAAACCACCATCCTGTATTTGCATTAATCCAAATCTTAACTAAAAATCAATTAGACGTTGGCCCCAAAGGACTCTCAAGCTTAATAGGACAAAAACCCCTAAGAGTTGTACTGGGTTAGGGTTAGTCATTTTAATTGATGTCTAAAAAAGTGATATAGGGATAAGATCTTAAAAAAAAAATGGTTATTTATTTAGTTCCATTCACTTATTTAGCCAATTTTAAATGGTGTCTATAGAAAGCAATGGGGGAACCCCCACCAATCTTATACTTATCTGACCAGTTGAGTGGCTAGTCTTTTACTTAGAGTGCTTGAAGGTGGCCTCGAAATAGTTAGGAGCTATCTAGATCTACGATAACCCTTAGTTAGGACTGCTTGTTTAACTTGATTACAATTAACATCAAACATTAACTAATTTTTCTCTATTCTCTCTCATAGATTTAGCACTCTTTAGGTTCTCATCTTTATAATTCTTCTCTCTCCTCCTCTTTTCATCTTCTCTTATCTTCTTCAAAAACATATTAAAAGAAAAATTGAACTCTTTGCTGTATACTTGGTTGTCGATCGTTACAATTAGAACTGCAACCACTAGACCAAGAAATTGAAAAGACCCTCAGAACAATTTGATCTAGGAATATGGCTGAACCAGATGAACCCAATCCTCCTCATCAATTGAAAGAGTATTTCACTCCATCCTCATATACATATTCTCCTTGTATTTAGGTGCTCTTTGTAGAGGCCTCCCAATATGAGATTAAGTCTAGTGTTATTCAAATGTTGTCTTCTTTCTATGGACTTAGTAATGAGGATCCATACAAATATCTTGATAAATTTCTTGAGATATGCTCCATGGTCAAAATCCAAAATTTCTCTGATGATGCCCTTAGGTTAAAATTATTTTCATTTTCTCTTAAGGACAAGACCAAGTACTGGCTAAACTCCTAGACTCGATAACAATTTCAACCTGAGACCAACTTTAGAGAGAATTTTTCAAAAAGTACTCTCCCATAGGAAAAACAAATCAAACTAGAAAAGTCATTATTAGTTTTTTTCAAATGGATGGAGAAATATTCTACGAGACCTAGGAGAGACTCAAAGACCTAATTCATAAATATTTGCACCACACCGAACCCAAATGGCAACTAGTCTAGTGCTTTTATGATGGTCTATCAGAAAAACATCGGTAGATGGTTGATACCTCGTGTGGTGGAATATTTATGCTCAAAATGAACATGAGGCCTAGCAACTATTCTAGACCCTTAGCGAAAATTTCCTACACCACATGTCTGCCACTCGTAGAGACTCTTCCATGATTGGACTAAAAAGAGATGGAATTTACAAGGTAGGCCATTCCATAGACATCCATAATAAGGTGAATGAACTGGCACAAAAACTCGACCGACTACTACAAGTTGGGCAGACCTCCACCCCATCCACATCTGTGCAAGATGTTTGTACCATTTGTTCAAGTCCCATCCATTTTGTGGGTGATTACCCAGCTGCACATCAATTTTTTGAGTTTGTGCAGGAAAAAATTTATCAAGTCTAAACCCAGACTGCTCCCAGACCAAGTAGCAATCCATATTCAAATACTTACAATCCTAGTTGGAGAAATCATCCAAACATCTTCTGAAAATCACAACCTATGGTTAATCCAGTGACTCACAGACTCAATTTTCAGGAAACCCAATATAGGAGCCCATCCTACCCTCAGCACCAAAACATACAGAATCCTCAACCTTCTCCTAGTAACCATAGTTCGAATATGGAGAAGATCTTAAAAACCTTAGAAAGAACAGAAATCAACAGCTAAGCTAGAGATCAACTCCTTCACTCTCACACACAATCGATAGCTAAACTAGGGGCCCAAATAGGTCAATTAGCTACAGCCTTCAGTAGGAGAGAGGAGGTAAAACTTCCAGCCAACCCATAAGCAATCCGAAGGGGTAGTACATGGTTGAGAGCTCTAATGCCTACAAAACCTTTTTTGAGCATGCAAAATCAATAATAACCCTAAGGAATGGAAAGGTCTTAAAATAGTCAAGAAGAGCCAACGAGCTGGAAACTCAAACCCCAACTAAACGCAAACCATCTAAAAAGGAAAAAGACTCCAAGAAGAGGGATAAACCAACTCCTCCAGCACCCGCACCTAAAGTTTCATTTTCGAGTGCTTTAGAATCTTTGCACCATTCAATAAGAAGGGAAGAAAATTGGATGAAATGATGGAACTATTCAAGCAAGTCCAAATCAATCTTCCCCTTCTCGATGCAATAAAATAGGTCCCGACCTATGTCAATTTTTTGAAGGATTTGTACACACAAAAATGCAAATCTAGAGCATAAATTTTGAGGAAAATTTGCCTCATTAAACAGGCCAGTTTAGTCTTCTAACATTCTACCCTCCCTAAGCTTAAGGATTCAGGTGTCCCTATCATCTCTTGCATCTAGGTGACCTACATATCGAGAAAGCTCTGTTAGATTTAGGGGTAAGTATAAATCTTTTGCCTAGTTCGGTGTATGATCTCTTTGAATTTGGTGAGCTGAAACCCATCTTAGTTATATTACAATTAACTGATAGATCCGTCAAGATACTACACAAAATGATGGAGGATGTTCTGGTAAAGGTAGATGAGTTCTATTTTCCTATAGATTTTTTGGTATTGGACATGAAATCTGGTGGCAACCCTAGCTAAATCTCTATCACCTTAGGATGCCCCTTTCTAGCCACTGCAAATGCATGCATCAACTATAGGATGGGAGTAATGGATGTTTCATTTGGGAACAAGAAGTTGAGATTGAATGTGTTCAATGCTTCCCAAGGACCACAAATTGAGAGATATTTTGAAGTTGATATAATTGAAGATCTAACAAAGGAAGCCACTCCCATGATTTTGTCATAAGATCCTTTGGAAGTTTGTTTGGATCATTTTAGAGTGGATGATTTCGATGTAGATGGGTACATAGATGAAATAAATGTCCTATTAGAATCACCCACTTCAAAGACCACTCCGTCATGGACCATAAAGTATGAGCCATTACCTGAGCTACCCAAAAATCCAATAGCTCCATCGCTAGAATCGCCACCCACTTTAGAACTAAAGTCACTTTCTGATACTTTCAAGTATACATTCTTAGGATCCAACGATACCATCTGGTGATCATTGCATCAGACTTGACTGTCGCCCAAGAAACCTAGCTCATGGATGTTCTAAAAGAACATAAAGAAGCAATTGAGTGGTCTATTACTGATTTGAAAGGCATAGACCCCTCCATCTGCATGCACCACATTCATTGCGAGCCTGATGCAAAACTATATAGAGACATGTAGAGGAGATTGAACCTCAACATGCAGGAGGAAGTCAAGAAGGAAGTTGTAAAGTGGTTAAATGCTGAAATTATCTACCCAATATCCGACAGCAAATGGGTCAGACCCACATGGGTAATACCCAAGAAATTAGGTATTACTATTGTAAAAAACGATGAAGGTAAACTATTACTTACTCGCACAACCATTGGGTGATGAGTGTGCATCGACTACAGAAAATTAAACGTCGTTACTAGGAAGGATCATTTTTCTTTGCATTTTATTGACCAAATCCTCAAACAATTGGTAGGCCAAAGTTTTTTTATTTCTTGGATGGCTTTTCAGGATATAATTAAATTTTTGTATTTCTGGATGATTAGGAAAAGACCACTTTCACATGTCCTTATGGCACGTTCGCTTTTCGGTGCATGCCCTTTGGACTTTGTA
Source organism: Elaeis guineensis (assembly GCF_000442705.2). Taxonomy (NCBI): domain Eukaryota; kingdom Viridiplantae; phylum Streptophyta; class Magnoliopsida; order Arecales; family Arecaceae; genus Elaeis; species Elaeis guineensis. The sequence goes on from NC_025998.2 coordinate 49,695,061, forward strand.
ATGCACCTGCTACCTTTCAGCGATGAATTCTAGCCATTTTTTTAGGCATGATAGATAAATTCCTCAAGATCTTTGTGGATGACTTTTCTATATTCAAAATTACTTTTGAGAATCATCTTTAGAATTTGTCTGAAGTGCTGAAGTGTTTTAAAAAAAACAAACTTTGTCCTGAGTTGGGAGAAAAGTCATTTTATGTTTCGAAAAGGAATCATTTTAGGACATTGTATCCGAAAGGGGCCTCAAGGTAGACAAGGTGAAGGTTAAAATAATTTCTAAACTACCAACCCCAACTTCAGTCGGACCAATACGACCTTTTTTTAGACATGCCAGATTCTATAGGAGATTCATCAAAGACTTTAGCAAAATTTCTCAACCTTTATGCAACTTGCTTGCCAAAGACACTCCTTTTGTCTTTGATGATGATTGTGCTAAAGTCTTTCCCACACTTTGCGTTGTCTTGACAACAGCACCCATCATTTGGCCCCCTGATTGGTCCCTTCCATTCAAAATCATATGTAATGCATCCGATTTCATGATCGGTGCAGTGTTAGGATAAAGAGCTAATAAGGAACCACATATAATTTACTATGCTAGCAAAACCCTTTCAGATGCACAACTAAATTATACCACCATTGAGAAAGAGTTGCTAGCCATTGTGTTTGCCCTAGACAAATTTCACTCATATCTTTAAGGGTCAAAGGTCATCGTATACACAGATCGTGTAGCCTTAACATATCTGCTCGCAAAGAAATATACAAAGCCTAGGTTGATCAGATGGATTCTTCTCTTACAAGAGTTTGATTTGAAAATCAGATACAAAAAAGGTTCAAAGAATGTAGTAGCAGACCACATCACTAAGATCTTAGTTGATCACACCCCAAGCACCGATACAGTCAAAGATGGATTTCCTGATGAGCAGCTTTTTGCAATCTCTTCCAACAATCCTCCTTGGTTCGTCCATATCATTAATTACTTAGTCATAGGGTAAACCCCATTTCATTGGTCCAAGCAAGAGAAGAAGAGGTTCTTCGCACAAATCAAACACTATTTTTGGGAAGAACTTGTACTATTTAAACACTGTCCGGACCAAATAATTCATCATTGTGTTCCCGAGAGTGAGTTTCATAGTATTTTGACCTTCCACCACTCTCTGGCTTGGAGGGGACACTTTAGTGGGAAGAAAACTGCAGCAAAGGTGCTGGGTACTACTGGCAAACACTTGTCAAGGATACACACAAATTTGACCGCAACTGTCTCAAGTGCTAACAATCAGAAAATATTTTTAAAAAAGATATGATGACTCTCTCCCCTATTTTAGTTGTTGAGATCATTGATGTTTGGGAAATTGATTTTATGAGACCTTTCTAGCCTCCTATGGATATGAATATATCCTGGTAGTAGTTGATTATGTGTCCAAATGGATAAAGGCCATGGCAATTAGGACCAACAATCATCAGGTGGTGATCAAATTTGTTCAAAACAATATTTTCAGTCATTTTGACTTTTTGAGGGCAATCATTACTGATGGGGGTACTCACTTTACGAACCAGCACTTTAAAGCATTGATGAGGAAATATGGTATTACATACAAAGTAGCCACCCCCTACCACCCCCAAACTAACAGTCAGATCGAGGTATCCAATAGAAAAATTAAGCATATTTTGGAGAAAATGGTTAGGCTTGACAGAAGAGATTGGTCCCTTTGATTAAATGATGCACTATGGGCTTACTACGCTGCAAATAAGACCCCTATAAGCATGTCTCCATATCGTTTAGTATTTGGAAAGGCCTGTCACTTATCGATTAAGCTAGAACACCATCCACTATGGGCATAAAGAAATTTAATTTCGAAATGAAGGAAATAATTGAGAATTGTGTCCTAAAGCCAATCATTGGATGATTGTGCTAATTATAAATGTATATGAATTGATCAATAATAAAAGTTATTTGACCTTTTTCATCATAAGGTTACATCTTCTAATGAACTCTTATATTGTGATGAAGTTCTTAGGACTATTTTGATCGATAAAGAAAGATTTATCACATAGTCTTTAAACTGGTTCATGACCAAACAATACGCTATTATTAGGACAATAGTGATATCAAGTGTAGGTCGTTGTGTACCATATATGTTGGTTGTTCTCGTAACCAAATAGTATAGAGACACTGGTATGGCATGTAGGTGAGATATAGGAGTACATCATCACAGAACGTGACCTGTTGGGTATAAAATACCCACAACCGAAACCCTCAACAGCACAGCTCCACCCGGACTCCTACGGGGGTCGGGCTCCACCGCCGACATCAGAACAGCTCCACCCGGGCTCCTACGGGAGCCGGGCTCCACCACCGACATCGACAGCAGCATAGCTCTGCCCGGACTCCTATGGGAGCCAGGCTCCGCTCTCAGTATCAACTGCTGGTAAGCTCCGTCTGGACCCCTACGAGAGCCGGACTTCACCTTTAACTTTGATTGCAGCACAGCTCCGCCCGAACTCCTACGGGAGCTGGGCTCCACCGCCGACTTCAGAACAGCTCCACCCGGACTCCTACGGGGGTCGGGCTCCACCGCCGACATCAGAACAGCTCCGCTCGGACTCCTACGGGAGCCGAGCTCCACTGCCGACTTCAGAACAGCTCTGCCCGGAATCTTACGGGAGCCGGGCTCCGCCGCCGACTTCAGCACAGCTCCGCCCGGACTCCTACGGGGGCCGTGCTCCGCCGTCGACATCAGAACAGCTCTGCCCGGGCTCCTACAGGAGCCGGACTCCACCACCGACATCGACAGTAGCACAGCTCCGCCCGGACTCCTACGGGGGCCGGGCTCCACCGTCGACATCAGAACAGCTCCGCCCGGACTCCTACGGGAGCCGGGCTCCACCGCCGACTTCAGAACAGCTCCGCCCAGACTCCTACGGGGGTCGGGCTCTGCCGCCGACATCAGAATAGCTCCGCCTGGACTCCCATGGGAGCCGGGCTCCACCGCCAACATCAACCACAGCACAGCTCCGCCCGGACTCCTACGGGAGCCGGGCTTCGTCCTCAGCATCAACCGCTGGTAAGCCCCGTCCGGACTCCTACGAGAGCCAGACTTCGCCTTTAATTTTAATTGCAGGAGGACTTCGCCCGTACTCTTATGGGAGCCGGGCTTCATCTTCGACACCAACAACTGCAGCCGCAAGCAGACTCCGCCCGGACTCCTACGGGAGCTGGGCTCCGCCCGCAACAACGGCTGCTGAGGACTCCACCCGGACTCCTACGGGAGCCGGGCTCCATCCTCAACAACGGCTGCTGAGGACTCCGCCCGGACTCCTACGGGAGCCGGGTTCCGCCCGCAACTTCAGCTCCGAGAGGGTTCCGCTCGGACTCCCACAGAAGTCGGGCTCCACCCACGACCCCAACCGCCAGGAGGACCTCTCTCGGACCTCTACAAAGACCGGGCTCCGACCGCTGCCGAGCTTCAATCAACAGATCTGCACCCCCTGGCAGGCCACCAAAACGGCCACGACCCTGCTCCACTTCCTGTGGCGGATTCCACGCAGCTCCATCATTCCCTGATAGGCCACAGTAACCATCGCCACCCTGCTCCACTTCTTGTGGTGGATTTCGCACAGCTCCACTACCCCCTGGCAGGCCACAATAACGGCCACGAACCTGCTCCACCTCCTGCGATGGATACCGGGCGATTCTCCCATCCGCTGGCAAGTCACGACAACGGACGCTGCTCCACCCCTCGTAACAGATTCTGCGTGGCGAGCCGCGGTGATGGCCAAGTGTCTACTCCACTATCCTTCACAATCAATTCCCCTGACCATGGGCGGCCCACTACCAGATGGTTACAAACGTCGCCATCAATCCGTTACCTCCTCCGCCTATAAAAGGGGGACCCAGATACGTTATTCTTTAAGCTCATTTTTTTATCTAAAAACTCTGCTAAATTCTCCGTTCGAGCACTCCATTCTTGTTGAGACAGAGAACTGACTTGAGCGTCAGAGGGTCTTGCCGGAGCAACCCCACCTCCGATTTAGACTTCCCTTGCAGGTCCCGGCGGCGACCGCGGCTTCCCCGACTCTAGCTTCTCCGGTGCAAGCAGATTTTTGCACCAACAGGATTGGCGCTAGAGGAAGGGGCTGTGTCTTCGCAGCACCCTTGTTCTTAAAGGAGTGTTCAACGGAGCCGCCTCCGACCGTTTCTCCATCACCCACTCCTAATCTTCCCTCGCGAGATCGAAACTCGATGCCTCCGTGCAAGGCATCCACCCGGCGGTCCACGGCCTCCGCGGCCAGATCTCAGGCTCCGGCCTCCCCTCCCGTTTCTCAACCTCCTCCTCCTCCCCCTTCGGTGGTGGCGGTCGGCGCGGAGCAATTTGACCTACTGGCACAGCAGGTCAGAGGTCTCGTCGAGGCCGTACAAGCGATGCAACAGTAGCAACCGCAGACGTCGGCGCATCCGGAAGGGGCATCTCCAGAATGCCAGAACCCGACGGTGGGGCGGGCCACCTGGGCCAGCCGCCCCGTCCTTCCCGGGAAGGCAAATCCGAGGGTAGAGAGCCCTCAATCGGACCACAACTCCACCCCTGGAAGATCCCTGCCCCCGTTCTGCCAAAGGACCCTCGAGACTCGAAGTCGAGAGGATTTCTTGGACCGGAGGCTCCAGGAGATGAACCGACGGATCGAAGAACTCCACCACGCGCCTCCCGCTTATGGTGAGGATATTTGCACTGACCCTCCCTTCTCCCAAATGATTATGCAGGAATCGATCCCGCCGAACTTCAAGCTTCCCCAGTTCGAAAGCTACGACGGGACGTCAGACCCGGTTGATCATCTGGAGGCCTTCCGAATGATGATGCTGCTTCACGGCGCTCCTGACGCCATCTTATGCCGGGCTTTCCCGTCTACTTTGAAGGAAGCAGCGAGGAACTGGTACTCGGCTCTGAAGTCGGATACCATATTTTCCTTCGATCAAATGAGCCACCAATTTGTGGCCCATTTTGTCAGCAGCCGGTGTCCCCGGAAGGGTTTGGAGTCCCTCATCAACATCAAGCAGAGGGAAGGGGAGTCCATACGGGCCTACGTCAACTGCTTCAACATCGCGGTGTTGGAGGTCCGAAACTTGGACCAGTCAGTTGCCATGGCCGCCCTGAAAGGTGGCCTTCAGAAGAATGATCTTTTGTACTCCCTGGAGAAGAAGTACCCCAGGGATTTTGCCGATTTACTGGCTCAGGCTGAAGGATACGCCCGAGCGGAAGAAGCCTTCAAAATGAAGGATGAAGAGACAGCAAGGGAGCATCAGGCGGGAGATTCGAGTAAGCCCGCAGTTGAGAAAAGGCCAAAGGAAGCCCGGCCGCGCTCCCGATCCCCTCCTGGACATAAGCGCGCCCATACTCCACCCCGGGCACGCAGGCAGAGAAGCCCGGACAGCAGGTTTCGACGGGGTTCCCCACCAGAGAAATTTTGCAACTACGCCCCCCTCAATGCCTCGAAGGCCCAGGTACTGATGGAGGTCAGGGAGCAGATCCCTAGGCTGGAGAGGATGCGCACACACCCCGGGAAGTACAACCCCAACAAGTTCTGCCTCTACCACCGCGACCACGGCCACGACACAGAGGAATGCATTCAGCTCCAGGACGAGATCGAGGAGCTCATTCGGCGAGGTCGACTCGATAGATTCATCCATCGTAGGCTTGAGGGTAGAGGAGACCGGCCAAGAGCCCTCCCACCGCCTGAACCGCAGAAAAGGGAGGAGCAACCCGGGGACCGACCTCCCATCGGGACCATCGACTCCATCACCGGAGGGCCTCAAGGAGGAGCGAAAAAACTATAAATGTATCACTTACTATTTCGCCTTGAATCTACTTTTCTTTCTGCCTAACGTGCCCCTCCCACCTAGCATGGATGTATTACGACTGGATATGATCCCTCCAGAAACACAGCCATGTCAGGAACAGGAGGAGAACCTCGTCCTGATATGAGCAAAGTCAAAGGCCCGGTTCTTTTAGACCGGATGGGGGGAGAGGCCTTACAACGCCCTAATGTGCCCCCACAGCCTTGTTAGGGACAGGAGGAAAACCTTGCCCTAACTTGAGCAAAGTCAAAGGCCCGGTTCTTTTAGACCGGATGGGGGGAGAGGCCTTACAACGCCCTAATGTGCCCCCACAGCCATGTCAGGAACAGGAGGAGAACCTTGTCCTGACATGAGCAAAGTCAAAGGCCCGATTCTTTTAGATCGGATGGGGGGAGAGGCCTTACAACGCCCTAATGTGCCCCCACAGCCATGTCAGGAACAGGAGGAGAACCTCGTCCTGACATGAGCAAAGTTGAAGGCCCGATTCTTTTAGACCGGAGGGGGGAGAGGCCTTACAGTGCCCTAACGTGCCCCCACAAGCCAGGCTGGTAACGAGAGGAGAACCTCGCACCGGCTCGAGCAAAATGGAAGGTCCGGACTCCTACGGGAGCCGGGTTCCTACACCAAAGAAGACTTCACCCGGACTCCTACGGGAGCCGGGTTCCTATGCCAAGGGAGACTTCGCCCGGACTCCTACGAAAGTCAGGTTCCTACGCCAAGGAAGACTTCACCCAGACTCCTACGGGAGTCGGGTTCCTACGCCAAGGAAGACTTCGCCCGGACTCCTACGGGAGCCGTGTTCCTACGCCAAGGAAGACTTCACCCGGACTCCTACGGGAGCCGGGTTCCGTCGCCAAGGAAGACTTCACCCGAACTCCTACGGGAGCCAGGTTCCTACGCCAAGGAAGACTTCACCCGGACTCCTACGGGAGCCGGGTTCCACCGCCGAGGAAGACTCCACCCGGACTCCTACGGGAGCCGGGTTCCTACGCCAAGAAAGACTTCACCCGGACTCCTATGGAAGCCGGGCTCCATCCGCCACTTCTGCAGCGAGGGTTAATAATGGTGGCGAAACTCGGCCGCGTAACAAGGTCGGATGAAAGGAAAGAGCCCCCCCCACGATGACATCTACGTCAAACAAGCCAAATGATAAGAAAGGTTCAACAGACGACAATATCAGTGCTACACGTGGACAAGGTAACACAAAATGCTCTTTTTTCTATTTTCGATATACGTACTACAAGGCCAGGACGGCCAAAGAAAGAAGGACAAAACGACAAAAAGAAAGTAACTATATGATAAGACATAAAGACAAAAGAGCTCTAAGGAGGCCCTGCTCCCTCCGACTTAGGGTTATCTACCCCATCCCTCAACCAGGACTGCCTCAGGTTTTCTATTGCTTCTTCTAGTTCTCCCCTCTTTCGCAGCTCATCCTGGAGCGCCCGACGAAGTTGCTGGCTCTCAGTCTCCGCTTCTCGATGCCACTTCTGCAAAACTTCGGACTCCGCCTCTGCATCCGCGATGGCCTTCCGCTCAAGCGCCAGTTGGATTTTCACTTGTTGCAGCTCGGCTGTCTTCTCCCCAAGGGAGACTGAAATCCCTTCGACAGTGCCTCTCAGGGCTTGGAGCTCTTCGGTATCTTGGGCGGAGGTAAGCTGTGCCCTATTAACCAGCTGCCTCTGGAGACGAACGACCTCATCAGCCACCTTCCGGAATCTCCCTTTGTACTCTTCCACTTGCCGGCGCCAGCTGGCCCACTGCACGTCGTGGCTCATCTCGGCGTTCTGAAGCTGCTTCTGGAGGTCGGAGACCTTCTGTGACCACTTCTGTTCATCGTCAACCTGGGCCAGGAGCCGGGATGAGTTTCCCTCCAGCTGACCGATCTTCCTCTTCGCAGCTGATAGCTCCACCTTAAGGGCGCTGATCCTGGCCTCTTGAGCCCAAGTTCGGTCGCTGGCGCTCTTCTTGCATTCCTCGAGCTCCTTTGTGAAGTTCGCCTTCCTCCGGCTGTAATCCATGATTGCCTTCACTTGGAGACTCCTAAAGTGGGCGGCCTCAGCGGCGGCTTCGGAATGGCATTCTCTCGACTTGTGGAGCTCGCCTTCCGACTTCTTCAACTTCTTCGTCAGGTGGAGGATCTCCTTTTTCAGCCGCTGGATTGTTGATTTCAGCGGGACCCCCAGGGGCAAGGGGAGTGCTTCAGCAAGGCACTGCCATCAGAAGGTGCAAGCATCAAAGATCGACTCATTACAAGAAGAAAAGCAGAAAGGAGGAGGAGGGGGAAGAAGAGGCCATTCACAATAAAAAATTCGACTTTATTGATTGAATAATTTTGAAGACAAACAGAAAGGAAATATGGCGACAAAATAAGGGCACAAGATCAGAGGTCTCAGACCTCAGGGGCAGGAGGTGGAAACTCGGCGCGGGGGGTGCGACTGCGGTGGCGGCGGACGAAGGGCCAGCCTCGTCTTCAGACTCCTCAAGAAAGTCGAGATCGAGGTCGGGGTATCTACTGGCCACCTTCTCTTGGCAGAGCTCGAACCCCTTAGTGAACGCCTCCTGACCGAACTGGACGTTCAGTTTCCTCATCTCCGCGGAAGCCTTGAACTCCCCCATCGCAAGGGCCCTGGCCTCCGAGACCAGAACCGGAGTTTGCTCGACCAAATGGGCGACCTCGGCCTCTGCCTTCCTCGCCGACTCCTCCAAGATCCGTCTCTCCTCTTCACGGGCTTGTCTCTCCTCTTCCCGGGCTTGCCTCTCTCTTTCCAGGGCCTCCTGGAGGGTGGCTACTTCGGCCGTCTTCGCTTGGAGGCAAGCAACCTCGGCCTGGCGGCGTTCCTCCGCCTGAAGGAGGCCCCTTCTCATGTGGCTCGTCGCCTCGACATAGGCGAAGAGCTGGTGCCCAATCTGCAAGGACGGATAGAGAATTACAACAAAGGCCGAGTGACCGTGCAAATAAATATCCGCTTACCTCGAGGAAGGACCCCAAAGAGTCCCAAGCCCGCTGCTCGGGTTCGGTGCGGTCGATCCTCTCCACGACGTCGGACAGGATGCAGCCATCGAGCAACCGCCTGATCAAGTCCTTGTCGTTGAAGGGGTTCTCCGATCCCCCCTCAGAGTAGATGGACTCATCTGCAGCAGCTCGGTGGCTACTCGCCCTGCGGGCCACCGATTTTCTCCTCCTCCCCACAGCGGGCGCCTCCGTGGGGCGAACCCCCGGAGCGGGGGCCCCAGTCGGCGGGCTCCTTGAGGAAGCCCGGGGGGCCACTGGCTCGGCATCTGAAGGAATGTCGATGGCCGAGGCCGCCTGGACGGGCGCAGCCAAGCTCGTCTCCTCCGCCCTGGCCCTTTTCGTCGATCCGGAGGCCGTCGCGCCCTTCCTCTTCTGAGCCCTCATGCCCCTGGCAAGCATCCGCGTTGCTTCGGCGTCCATTGCTAAAAAAAAAAAAAAAAGAGAAGAAAAAGAAGAAAAGAAGAAAAAGGAAAAAAAAAAAAGAAGAAGCGACACCGATCAGTCCAGAGTCAAAAAAAAAAAAAAAGAAGAAGAAGAGGAAGGCAAGAAAAGAAAAGATAAGATGAATACTTGCTGGATCCTGAGGGCTCAGGCTGATGTTGAAAAGAAGCTGCTCCCTCAGAAGATTAGGAAGGGAAGGAGCGGGATAAGTTAGGAGCTTTTGGGCGGCCTAAAGGTCATCCTCCCCCAGGCTGGGAGCCCGACGGACGAAATCCCTCAGAGACCCCCAAGGGGGCAGGCCCAGTTCCAGGGTCGAGCAGTGGACGAAGAGAAATTTTCCCTTCCAATTGTGAATCGAAGAAGGGGCGCCCTTCAGCAACCCCTTCTTACCGAACTGGAGGGAGAAGTACCACCAGTCCTTCGCCGAAGGATGGCGTTTGAAGGTATAAAAATGCCTGAACAAGGAGAGGGACGGCTGGACCTCGGCTATGTGGCAGAGGGAGAGAAACCCTATCAAAAACCTAAAGGAATTCGGGGCCACGGAGGTGAGAGAAATGTCTAAGAAGCGGAAGAAGGCAGCAACAAAGACAGGAAGCGGAAGCCGGAGTCCGGCACGGAACGCTTCCTGATACAAACAGAAGCGACCGGAAGGAGGAGCGCTGGCCCGATCAGAGGGGCCAGATAGCTCCCGGTCGTACTCCGGAGGAACCCCATACTGAACCCTTATCAGAAGGAGTTCATCCGAAGTCGACGAACATGGAATGGCGCCCGGTGCAAAAATCGGGCGAGGCCTTGCCCCGGATGCAGGCTCGTCCGCAGAGACAGCGACCTCGGGGTTTGAAGCGGAAGAACTCTCAGAACTGCCGGGAGTAGAAGAGTCAGAAGACATTTTGAGTAGTTTCGAAGGGAGGATCTAAAGGACCCTAAAAAGACAGACCGAAAGGGGAACGAGACACCGAAGGCTATCTCGGAGGGAGGCACAAAAGTAATGAAGAGAGGAGAAGCCCCTAGGCGGTGAGAAGAAGGTTGGCACTAACCTATATTGCTCTGAGGGACCTGGGGTACGAGAAACGGGAGGCGCCTACGGCTCGAGAAGACGTTCACTAGAGCAAGGCTCTTGAAGAGAAGACAGACACCAGCGAAAACTCAGGAATGGGGTAGGACGCCTGAAGGGGGGAAAATGGGTTTAAATAGACCCTGGGATCCGACGCCATAATGATCGCGAATCCCCCTGGCCAGTCCGCATCCGACACGTGTCCCACTCCCCCTAGCAGACGGCTAAAAGTGGCTGACGGTTGGCAGGATCATAATTGCACCGTACCTAGGCCAATGTACCTGCGGGATTTTCGAAACGTCCCCTCGTACCGCTCCAATTCGAAAAGACTCCGGCACGCGCTCATTTAATGCCAAAATATCTGGAGGCGGCAGTGCGCAGGATTCGAAGAGACGATTCTGGCTGTACCCATCTCTCTCTCTCTGTGTACTTCCTTCGCTTGAAATTCAAACTCGAAAGTAGGGGGACTGGTGTTGGGTATAAAATACCCACAGCCGAAACCCTCAACAGCACAGCTCCGCCCGGACTCCTACGGGGGTCGGGCTCCGTCGCCGACATCAGAACAGCTCCGCCCGGGCTCCTACGGGAGTCGAGCTCCACCACCGACATCAACAGCAGCACAGCTCCGCCCGGACTCCTACGGGAGCCAGGCTCCGCTCTCAGTATCAACTGCTGGTAAGCTCCGTCCGGAACCCTACGAGAGCCGGACTTCACCTTTAACTTTGATTGCAGCACAGCTCTGCCCGGACTCCTACGGGAGCCGGGCTCCACCGCCGACTTCAGAACAGCTCCGCCCGGACTCCTACGGGGGCCGGGCTCCACCGCCGACATCAGAACAGCTCCGCCCAGACTCCTACGGGAGCCGGGCTCCACCGCTGACTTCAGAACAGCTCCGCCCGGACTCCTACGGGAGCCGGGCTCCGCCGCCGACTTCAGCACAGCTCCGCCCGGACTCCTACGGGGGCCGGGCTCCGCCGCCGACATCAGAACAGCTCCGCCCGGGCTCCTACGGGAGCCGGGCTCCACCACCGACATCGACAGCAGCACAGCTCCGCCCGGACTCCTACGGGGGCCGGGCTCCGCCGTCGACATCAGAACAGCTCCGCTCGGACTCCTACGGGAGCCGGGCTCTGCCGCCGACTTCAGAACAGCTCCGCCCGGACTCCTACGGGAGCCGGGCTCTGTCGCTGACTTCAGAACAGCTCCGCCCAGACTCCTACGGGGGCCGGGCTCGGCCACCGACATCAGAACAGCTCCGGCCGGACTCCCACGGGAGCCGGGCTCCACCGCCAACATCAACCACAGCACAGCTCCGCCCAGACTCCTACGGGAGTCGGGCTTCGTCCTCAGCATCAACCACTGGTAAGCCCCATCCGGACTCCTACGAGAGCCGGACTTCGCCTTTAATTTTAATTGCAGGAGGACTTCGCCCGTACTCTTATGGGAGCCGGGCTTCATCCTCGACACCAACAACTGCAGCCGCAAGCAGACTCCACCCGGACTCCTACGGGAGCCGGGCTCCGCCCGTAACAACGGCTGTTGAGGACTCCGCCCGGACTCCTACGGGAGCCGGGCTCTGTCCTGAACAACGGCTGCTGAGGACTCCGCCCGGACTCCTACGGGAGCCGGGTTCCGCCTGCAACTTCAGCTCTGAGAGGGTTCCGTCCGGACTCCCACGGAAGTCGGGCTCCACCCACGACCCCAACCACCAGGAGGACCTCTCCCAGACCTCTACAGAGACCGGGCTCCGACCGCTGTCGAGCTTCAATCAACAGATCCGCGCCCCCTGGCAGGCCACCAAAACGGCCACGACCCTGCTCCACTTCCTGTGGTGGATTCCGCGCAGCTCCATCATTCCCTGACAGGCCGCAGTAACCATCGCCACCCTGCTCCACTTCCTGTGGCAGATTCCGCACAGCTCCACTACCCCCTGGCAGGCCACAATAACGGCCACGAACCTGCTCCACCTCCTGCGACGGATACAGGGCGATTCTCCCATCCGCTGGCAAGTCACGACAACGGACGCTGCTCCACCCCTCGTAACAGATTCCGCGTGGCGAGCCACGGTGATGGCCACGTGTCTACTCCACTATCCTTCGCAATCAATTCCCCTGACCATAGGCGGCCCACTACCAGACGGTTACAAACGTCGCCATCAATCCGTTGCCTCCTCCGCCTATAAAAGGGGGACCCAGATACGTTATTCTTTAAGCTCATTTTCTTATCTAAAAACTCTGCTAAATTCTCCGTTCGAGCACTCCATTGTTGTTGAGGCAGAGAACTGACTTGAGCGTCGGAGGGTCTTGCCGGAGCAACCCCACCTCCGGTTTAGACTTCCCTTGCAGGTCCCGGCGGCGACCGCGGCTTCCCCGACTCCAGCTTCTCCGGCGCAAGCAGATTTTTGCACCAACATGACCAATTGTGGAGCACTCTACCATCAAGAGTAGCTCGCGAAGGGTATGGGTATAAGTATCCCTCTGACCTAAGATCATCATGGTGACTTGCAAGCAACTCATTACACTTTGGTGCTAGACTATCTGATTTCTAATTCAGTGACGAAAAGTTTTTGGGTACTGTCAAATACTTGTCAAGTCAGTGCATGAGTCAAGATGAGATTGATCCCTCCAAATAAGTAAGAGTTAATGTATCAATGTATTTCAACTTAGTAAAATCTGGGCTCAAATTATCCATGTGATGGATTTGAAAGGTTGAAATATAATGTAGATGACTTCTCTAGGGTTGACAATTAAATCCTAGATCATCCTTTAGCATTAGAATCAAAAAAATAAATTATATGGTAACCTTACGTCAGTAGGTTCTTGAATGTTGCTTCGCCATCATTCGACCTATCCGGACGTCGAGTCCCATTACTAGATGGTTACATTGAATGGTTCAAAAATTTATTTCTATACTATGAGCTTAGGTTCAAACTTATGGGATCATTCTCAAAAGAAGTTTCTGACTGATCGTGTAGCTGATCAATGATTGAGAATCATTCAAGGATTTAATCATCAATTCGATTGATAGTTAACCTTATGCAAAAATTATAATTAATTTATTTACTGAGTGTTAGTGAATTAATGATGAATTAATTAGTAATTAAATTATTGATTAGTTCAATTTGATTAAGCAAAGAGGATTAGATAAAATCTAATTGAATTAGATTCAATTAGGTTTGACCCGATTAGGTTATAAGATAACCTAATCGCTAAGGGAAAATTATCTCTGATTTGATCAAAATTTTGATTCAATCAATTCTTAATTTGATTGAGATTTGATTAAAAAATTATGAATCTAATTAGATTAAGTTTCATCTATTTATTTGGGCTTAACCAAATGTGATTTGGTTTGGAGTCAAATAAGGAAACCAAGAGTCCTTGAAGGATTGGACTCTTCTTCCCTTGCACCACCTTATTCTTGATGCCAATTTTTCTTCACGTTAAAAGTATTTTGCATGAGGTTTCTCCACACCAATAGCATTTGATGTTGCTTCTTTCTCCACACCAAAGTTGGTTGGATTTTGATAAAAGAAAAGGTTTGAAATTAGATTTCAAAATATTTCTTATCAGGAAGAATTTGTTTTCATCCAAATCACTCCACACGCCATACCTTATTTTTTCTTTCTTTTATGCAACAAAAAGAGGATTTTTGTGGCATGGAAAATTAGATGGAGATCTGATTTAATATAAAAAATATTTGGTTGGGGCTGTTGGAAAATGTGTCCCAAAAAGCCAATCGTCAAGCTGTTGACGGTTGAGCAACCAAGTATTGTAATTGATTTGTTAATAAATAAAATATATTTGGCATCTTCATCATAAGCTTTCATCTTCTAATGAACTCCGTTGTTATGATGAAGTCCTTAGGACTATTTAGATTCGATAAAGAGAGGATTTATCGATTAGTCCTTAAAACTGTTCACGACCAAATGATAGGTTGTTAATAAGGACGACAGCTTCTATCGAGCATAGATCGCTGTAGGCCATATGGGTTGGTTGTCCTCTTAACTAAGGAGTGTGGAGACACTGGTATGGCATGCAGGTGAGATGTAAGGGTACATCATCATTGAACGTGACCAACTCCAGAGCATTCTGCTATCGAGAATGTCTCTGATGGGATATAGGTATAAGTGTCCCTTAGACTTGAGATCGCCTCAGTGACTTGCAAGCAACTCACTGTGCTTTGGTACTGGACTAACTGAATTTCTAATTCAGGTACGGAAGGCTTCTGGGCACAGTCAAGTACTTATGAAGTCAGAGTGTGATCGAGATGGAATTGACCACTCCAAGAGTTGGAGAAGAATGAGTCGCTGTATTTCAATTTAGCAAAACCTTGGCCAGGGTAATCCATCAGATGGATTTGATATTTTGAAATACAATGTGGACAACCTGATCAGAGTTGACAGTTGAGCTTTGGGGTGTCCTATGATCATTTTGGTCAAGGGGATGAATTATATGAAAACTATATCCGCATGGGTTCTAAGGATGTTGTTCTACACATTCGACCTATCCGGTCGTCGGGTATCATTGCTAGATGATCACTTCGATTGGTATAGGAATTTGTTCCTATGCTACCAGCTTAGGTTCGGACCTATGAGGTCACACACATTAGAGTTCATGATCCGATCGGATGGTTGATCAACGATTAAGAATCATTATAGGGTTAAATAATCAATACGATTGACATTTAACCCAGTGCAAGTGTTGTAGGAGGATCGATTAGCAATTCGATTGCTAATTGGCTTAATTTGATTAAGCCAATGGGCTGAGATTAAGTCTAATTAAATATGATTTAATTAGATTTAGTTTGAGTTTGATTGGATCAAGTCCAATTGGTTTATTGGATAAGCCAAGTGCAAGGAAAGACTAGTCCTAGTTCAACTAGGACTTGGGTCAATCTAATTTCTAATTTGATTAGAAAATTAAATCAGATTTAAATCTAATTTAATCTGATTAAATTAGGTTCTTAATTAGGTTAAGACCTATTTTAATTGGGTTGATCTAATTTTGATTTGATTTGGTTTGGGAAACCAAATTAAAACAAGTTATGAGACAGAATCCTAGTAGGACTAGGATTCCACCTTGCGCCACATAAACCTTCTCCACGCCCTCTCTCTTATTCAACGCCAATCTCTACTTATTTTGTGCAACAAAAGCCCTCTCCCAGATCTATCCCACGTTCACAAAAGGTCTCCTCTCTTCTTTCTTACATGGATGGTGATTTGGATCAAATCTAAAAGGAATAAGTTTGGATTTCGAATTCTATGAGATAGAGTTTTAGAAATCCAAAACTCTTTCAATTTTGCACCGAAGTTATCCAAATTTTTTTTGGAATTTTCATGGATTTTAGGGTTTACATTGTACACCCTTTTCTGGTGATCCATGCATGAAAATATGGAGGAGGTGCTCAAGAGTTGGGCGTCCCTTAACTTGCCATGTTTGGATAAGCCTTGACTAGGTGTTTGACCTAGACAAGGACTCTATCATATATCTCTATATAAGATGATTTTCTTCATGAAATTTTAAGGAGAGATAGATATTTGAGAGACCTTTCTGCCATCCAAAAATCAGATAGAAATACCTTTAGGTCATGGAGATATAAAAGATGCAAGTTTGGGTGTCTAGAGAGAAAAACGTGAAGAAGAAGAGGGTCTTCTTCTAGGGTTTTTATTTTCATATCTTTCCTCCTTCCATCTTGAGTTTCCTGAGAGCGTCTTAGATTTGAAACTCCTCCTTCTACTTTCCATCTTTGGAAGAGTCCAAATCAAGAAGAAGGAGGCACCTGATCAACCATCAAAGAAGGATCAGCGCAGTACTAGCATACTGTGCTGATTTCCTGAAGCAGGACTTCTGATCGAGATTCGTGGGCTCGTGTGGATGACTCCTAGAGGCTGGATGCGTGTGCGGCTTGCAACATCATCCTTAAGCCCGGATCAGCGAGGTTAGAGCATCTAACTTGCAAGGTAATAGATCTGATCTATTATTTAATACATACATTAGATGTAGCTAGTATAGAAACATGTTGATATGATCAACATGTAGTTCATACTATATTTATATATATTTTAATTTTTGATTTAATGCTATGTAACAATCATGTAATAGGATCTTAGATCTAGGAATTTTCTGATCTTAGAAAATAAATTTTGATTTATTTTAGTCTTCCGCTGTATGATCTTGAAAAAGTTTCAAGATCTAACCCTGAAACCCTAGATCTGGTTCCTACAATTGGTATCAGAGCCTAGGTTCTTTATTACATGATTATTTATACATGCTTAGATTATTTTTTAGATTAGATCTAATTTATAATCTGATTATTAAATCTAAAATTAAAATTTTAGATCAATCACAAACTGCAAGGTTGTCCTGCTGTAAGGTTTACCCCTTACAGTGCAAAGGTTGTCCTAGTTTGTGTAGATCTATCTTTAATCATAAATTTGTTAGATATGATCTAGATTAAATTTATGATTTATTAGATTTAAAAGATGTTTAAATCTGAAATAAAATCTCTTTGTTAATAATTTTTATGCAAAAAAATTATTTAAAGTTGAAATTGTTTCAATTACATGAACCTGTTTAGATTAGATCTAAAGTAGTTTCATGTTTATTTCACTTGCATCTTGATTATGAATCAAACATGCAATATGATTGGTAGAATCATATTGTAAAATTGTTTTACAAATATGAAAATTATTTTTTGAAAAGCCGAACCCAACCCTCAGCCCAAAACTTAATTAAGAATTAAGAAGTTGTTTGATTAGGTTCTAGGATTGTGAATTGAAGAACCTAAGACACAAATCATAACACATTGGGTTAATGGGTTAGTGGAAATTAGGTCCATTAATTGGGTTAGACCTATGGTTAGATTAAAGATAGACTTAATTAGAGAATTGACTAAATCTAATCAATTGTTGTCTTAGATTAGGTCAAGGATTCTCTAGATCAATTACAATAGTTGTAGTTGGTCAAGTCCATGTCTTTAACGAGAACCAAATGGACTTGATTTTTGGCTAAGCGGTCTAGCACGAACTGTTAGGTTGATCTAATCGAAACTAATTAAACCAGTTGGTGTCTAAGGTAAATCAGACCGGTGGTTTTTAATTAGGAGCCCGCTTACCTGGCCATTTCTGATGGTGTCTAAGGCAAGCTTTGGCAGACCCTCCCACTGATCGAACTTACCTGGCCTCTTGATGAAATTATGTTTTGATCAGATCACTTGACTATTCGAGCTGACCCATGTCAGCTAGGTAAATCAGTGTGACTGATTTAGGTGCTCCTAGACCAGCCCTGGTCTCCCTTAAGCTGACTTGGTGAAGCCAGTGGGAGGATCATGATAAGCTGGTTCATCTGACCTCATCCTCTATATTATTTAAATCCTCTAAAATTATTAGGTCCTTAAAATGATAAAGTTATGGAGATAACTGAGTCATAGCCTCCCATTAAGGTGTTTGATAATGAGTCCATGAACTCAATAATCATTGCAGACCCAAAGGCCTGGTGCTTGTTGACTAATGGAATTATCACTCATCATATGACGACTTGGAAGTATCTCTCTAATGGTGGTTAGGTGAGCCAACCAAAGTTGGGCTTAACCATTCGTTGGTTAGATACACCAAGTATGATCATGTTAATGGTTGGACCTAACTGGATCCTTACAGTGGAGGCCAAAGCCTACTGATTAGGTTTCTGGGGCAAAATTAAAATTACTAGAAATTATTTAGAGAAACAATTGGTTATGAACCTACCCTTAGATGTACATGGGTTGGCCAACCAAAGTTGGGCTTGTGTGTAGTCTAAGTGGATTCTAGTACCCGCTAAGGAATTAGGGTAATTCCTCGAATTGAAGGTAGAGGCTACCAATTCGAATAAAATAGTGGGAGAAACCTTTTGATTAAAGTCCAAATCTTTAGGTTTAATGAATCAATTACTAATTAGGTTATGGTTCTCCTTTGTGCAAATATGGCCACTTTCCTATCGCTCCGATCATTGTTGGACAATGATAAGTTGGTGGGACCCAACTTCGGTAGCTGGTACCGAAAGTTGAAGATAGTCCTGGAGCATGAACGGATCCTATATGTGATAATGGATCCTGCACCTGAGGAGCCAGCTGTCAATGCACGTGGAACAGTCAGAGACACTTACTAGAAGTGGCTCAGTGACCGGACCACGGTGCGCTGTATCATGCTGGCTGCTATCATGAGCGACAAGTTCAGTCGCAGATTCGAGATGGCTCAGCCAAAGGACATGCTTCAAGTGTTGGAGGATACCTTTGGCACACCCGATAACGTAGAGAGGCACAAGACTAGTTGTGCCATCTTCAACGCCAAAATACGGGATGGAGTCTCTGTCACTGATCATGTATTGTACATGATCGAGCTGATGGAACGATTGAGCAAGCTCGGCTTTCCCTTGCATGAGCAGCTTGGGAAAGATGCAATACTGAACTCGCTGTCTAAGTCTTGTCTCCCATTCCTCACTCATTATAGAATGACAAAGCCTGAAGTAAACTACCATGGGTTAATAGGGTTGCTTCAGAACTTTGAGAAGGATCACCAACTCCTCAAGGAGTTGGTGAACTCAGTGAACTCAGTGGGAGGTTCATCTTCTGGTTCTCGACCCTTTGAGAAAGGAAAGAAGAACAAGAAGAAGAAAGTCAAGAAGGTGCAAGTTCAGGCTGGGACATCTTTGCAGAGCCAGACCAAAAAGATCAAGCCTGATAAGAGTCTATTCTACTGGCAAGCACCCTAGATTAGATAGTGTGTCAAATATCTACTTATGGCATTGGAGGCTAGGTCATATAAATAAGAACAGAATAAACAGGTTGACTCAAGAGGGAATCCTCAAAGTCAGTGATTGTGAATCACTTCCAACCTGTGAGTTCTGTCTTCTTGGTAAAATGACCAAGTCACCTTTTACTGGAAAAGATGAGAGAGCTACTGAGCTCTTGGGCCTAGTACATACTGATGTATGTGGGCCCATGAGCACCAGTGCTAGAGGTGGATATTTCTACTTCATAGCTTTCACGGATGACCTATACCTATATGGATATGTCTATCTGATGAAACATAAGTTGGATTCATTTGAAATGTTCAAACGATTCTGAAGTGAAGTAGAAAAATAAACTGGGAAGAGTATTAAAACTCTTCGATCTGATCGAGGAGGAGAATACCTTTCTAGTGAGTTTCTCACATATCTAGGAGAGAATGGGATTCTCTCTCAATGGACTCCTCCAGGAACACCACAGCATAATGGTGTGTTTGAAAGGAGGAATCGGATTTTGTTAGACATGGTCCGATCCATGATGGGTTTTTTGCTAGCTTGCTAATATCCTTCTGGGGATATGCACTCGAATCGGCCTGTTATCTGTTAAATAAGATTTCAAGTAAGTCTGTAATTAAGACTCCATATGAGATATGGACATGACGTAAGCCAGTACTTTCACACCTTAGGGTCTGGGGGTGCCCGGCCTATGTCAAACGATTAGTCACTGACAAACTTGGACCTAGGTCTGACAAATGCTCATTCATAGGGTACCCCAAAGAGACAAAAGGATATTTTTTCTACCATGCTGATGAATAAAAGGTGTTCGTCAGCCTTAAGGCAATCTTTTTAGAAAAGGAGTTCCTTGGTGAAGGAACTGTTGCCCCTAAGGTTGAACTTGATGAAGTTCAACAGGTAGAAGGGCCAACACCAATAGCTGAACCTGAGTCGGATATGATTAGATCAGATCCGGAGCCCAATATACCTGCACCATTAAGGCGATCCGGTAGAGTACCGCGTCAGCCGAACAGATACTACGATTTCTTGGTCTGGAACGGTGATCCCATCGAACTTGATGAGAATAATGAGGATCCGATCACCTATATGGATGCTATGCAGAGACCTGATTCCGAGAAATGGCTTGAAGCCATGAAATCCGAAATGGAGTCCATGAAGGTCAACGATGTATGGACATTGGTTGACCCACCTAAAGGGGTTAAACCCATTGGGTGTAAATGGGTCTTCAAAAGGAAGAGGGGCGCAGACGGAAAGGTGGAGACCTATAAAGCCCGTCTGGTTGTCAAGGGGTATCGTCAACGTTATGGTATTGACTATGACGAGATATTTTCTCCTGTGGCAATGCTCAAATCTATTCGGATAATGCTTGCAATAGCTGCCCATCTAGATTATGAGATCTGGCAGATGGATGTAAAGACAGCTTTTCTTAATGGAGAGCTGACCGAAGAGGTGTATATGATACAACCTGAGGGGTTTACATCCACAGATGAGTCCAAGGTGTGCAAGCTTCAGAGATCCATTTATGGATTGAAGCAAGCTTCTCGGAGTTGGAACATGCATTTTGATAAGGTGATCAAAACGTATGGCTTCATTAAGAATGGAGAAGAGCCCTGCATCTATAAATGGGCAAATGGTCCAGTTGTGGTATTCCTTATCTTGTACGTGGATGACATTCTCTTAATCGGGAATGACATCCCCGCACTACAGGGAATAAAAGTTTGGTTGTCATCACAGTTCTCCATGAAGGACTTGGGTGAAGCATCCTACATCCTAGGGATGAAGATCTATAGGGATAGATCTAAAAGGATGCTTGGGTTATCCCAGTCCATGTACATAGATACTATGCTGAAGAGGTTCAGCATGGAGAATTCCAAGAAGGGCTATCTACCGATAGGCCAAGGAATTTCTCTCTCTAAGAAGGATTGTCCGACAACTCCTGAAGAGAGAGAGCGTATGAGTAGAGTCCCATATGCTTCAGCCGTGGGATCTATCATGTACGCCATGATATGTACAAGACCAGATGTGGCATACTCACTAGGAGTAGTGAGTAGATACCAATCTGATCCTGGAGAAAACCACTGGAAAGTGGTTAAAGCCATCCTTAAGTATTTGAGAAATACTAAGGACCAATGGTTGATTTATGGCGAGTCAGATCTGAAACTTGTGGGGTTCACAGACTCTAGCTTCCAATCTGACCATGATGACAGCAGGAGTGTGTCGGGTTATATCTTTACTCTGAATGGTGGAGCCATCTGTTGGAAGAGTTTCAAGCAGCATACTGTGGCAGACTTTGTTTGTGAAGTGGAGTATATCGCAGCATCAGATGCTGTGAAGGAAGCTGTGTGGCTGAGAAAACTCATCAACGAGCTCGGAGTAGCACCCTCCCTCGATGGTCTAGTCCTGCTCTACTACGACAGCACTGGTGCCATAGCTCAGGTGAAGGAATCCAAAGTACACCAGCGGATGAAGCACATCTTGCACCGCTTCCACCTGGTTTGGGAGATCGTGGATCGAGGTGACGTCGACCTTCAGAAGATCGACGGAAAAGAGAACCTAGCCGACCCCTTCACTAAAGCCCTGGCAATAAAGGAGTTCGACAACCACAAGTCGAAGATGGGTATTAGATACTATGCCGAGTGGCTTTAGGACAAGTGGGAGTTGTTGGGAAATGTGTCCCAAAAAGCCAATCGTCAAGCTGTTGACGGTTGAGCAACCAAGTATTGTAATTGATTTGTTAATAAATAAAATATATTTGGCATCTTCATCATAAGCTTTCATCTTCTAATGAACTCCGTTGTTATGATGAAGTCCTTAGGACTATTTAGATTCGATAAAGAGAGGATTTATCGATTAGTCCTTAAAACTGTTCACGACCAAATGATAGGCTGTTAATAAGGACGACAGCTTCTATCGAGCATAGATCGCTGTAGGCCATATGGGTTGGTTGTCCTCTTAACCAAGGAGTGTGGAGACACTGGTATGGCATGCAGGTGAGATGTAAGGGTACATCATCATTGAACGTGACCAACTCCAGAGCATTCTGCTGTCGAGAATGTCTCTGATGGGATATAGGTATAAGTGTCCCTTAGACTTGAGATCGCCTCAGTGACTTGCAAGCAACTCACTGTGCTTTGGTACTGCACTAACTGAATTTCTAATTCAGAGACGGAAGGCTTCTGGGCACAGTCAAGTACTTATGAAGTCAGAGTGTGATCGAGATGGGATTGACCACTCCAAGAGTTGGAGAAGAATGAGTCGCTGTATTTCAATTTAGCAAAACCTTGGCCAGGATAATCCATCAGATGGATTTGATATTTTGAAATACAATGTGGACAACCTGATCAGAGTTGACAGTTGAGCTTTGGGGTGTCCTATGATCATTTTGGTCAAGGGGATGAATTATATGAAAACTATATCCGCATGGGTTCTAAGGATGTTGTTCTACACATTCGACCTATCCGGTCGTCGGGTATCATTGCTAGATGGTCACTTCGATTGGTATAGAAATTTGTTCCTATGCTACCGGCTTAGGTTCGGACCTATGAGGTCACACATATTAGAGTTCATGATCCGATCAGATGGTTGATCAACGATTAAGAATCATTATAGGGTTAAATAATCAATACGATTGACATTTAACCCAGTGCAAGTGTTGCAGGAGGATCGATTAGCAATTTGATTACTAATTGGCTTAATTTGATTAAGCCAATGGGATGAGATTAAGTCTAATTAAATATGATTTAATTAGATTTAGTTTGGGCTTGATTGGATCAAGTCCAATTGGTTTATTGGATAAGCCAAGTGCAAGGAAAGACTAGTCCTAGTTCAACTAGGACTTGGGTCAATCTAATTTCTAATTTGATTAGAAAATTAAATCAGATTTAAATCTAATTTAATCTGATTAAATTAGGTTTTTAATTAGGTTAAGACCTATTTTAATTGGGTTGATCTAATTTTGATTTGATTTGGTTTGGAAAACCAAATTAAAACAAGTTATGAGACAGAATCCTAGTAGGACTAGGATTCCACCTTGCGCCACATAAACCTTCTCCATGCCCTCTCTCTTATTCAACGCCAATCTCCACTTATTTTGTGCAACAAAAGCCCTCTCCCAGATCTCTCCCACATTCACAAAAGGTCTCCTCTCTTCTTTCTTACATGGAAGGTGATTTGGATCAAATCTAAAAGGAATAAGTTTGGATTTCAAATTCTATGAGATAGAGTTTTAGAAATCCAAAACTCTTTCAATTTTGCATCGAAGTTATCCAAATTTTTTTTGGAATTTTCGTGGATTTTAGGGTTTACATTGTACACCCTTTTCTGGTGATCCATGCATGAAAATATGGAGGAGGTGCTCAAGAGTTGGGCGTCCCTTAACTTGCCATGTTTGGATAAGCCTTGACTAAGTGTTTGACCTAGACAAGGACTCTATCATATCTCTCTATATAAGATGAGTTTCTTTGTGAAATTTTAAGGAGAGATAGATATTTGAGAGGCCTTTCTGCCGTCCAAAAATCAGACAAAAATACCTTTGGGTCATGGAGATATAAAAGATGCAAGTTTGGGTGTCTAGAGAGAAAAATGTGAAGAAGAAGAGGGTCTTCTTCTAGGGTTTTTATTTTCATATCTTTCCTCCTTCTATCTTGAGTTTCCTGAGAGTGTCTTAGATCTGAAACTCCTCCTTCTACTTTCCATCTTTGGAAGAGTCCAAATCAAGAAGAAGGAGGCACCTGATCAACCATCAAAGAAGGATCAGCGCAGTACTAGCATACTGTGCTGATTTCTTGAAGCAGGACTTCTGATCGAGATTCGTGGGCTCGTGTGGATGACTCCTAGAGGCCGGATGCGTGTGCGGCTTGCAACATCATCCTTAAGCCCGGATCAGCGAGGTTAGAGCGTCTAACTTGCAAGGTAATAGATCTGATCTATTATTTAATACATACATTAGATGTAGCTAGTATAGAAACATGTTGATATGATCAACATGTAGTTCATACTATATTTATATATATTTTAATTTTTGATTTAATGCTATGTAACAATCATGTAATAGAATCTTAGATCTAGGGATTTTCTGATCTTAGAAAATAAATTTTGATTTATTTTAGTCTTCCGCTGTATGATCTTGAAAAAGTTTCAAGATCTAACCCTGAAATCCTAGATCTGGTTCCTACAGGGGCATCCCATATTTTTTTGGGTATGGAATTGTGAGAGGGAGTGACAAAACAAGGAAAAGTCCAAACATTGTTGGACTCTTCACCCAAACCTCCTTACATGCCAAAATAAAAGGGTTTCATTTTTCTTTTGTGCATGTAAGAGAGATGAGAAAGAGGCCTTCATGTTGAGGAGGCTTTGGGCATGGTTCCAAGGCATGAAAAATAGACGAGAGCCCTCTTCTCTAGGGTGAGTGCAAAATCTAGATTTCTAAAATTTTTTCCTAAGGGTTTGGGAAGAGAGAACAAGAAGAGAGAATAGTGTCTCCTCTCTATGTTTCTTCCACCTCTCCATCTCCTCCAAATATCTTTTTTCAATCTTTAAAAAGATTCGAGAGATTTGAAGAAAGGATCCAGATCATCCAACAAGATAATCTTCATGCAAGCCAGCACTCCTGAGAAGATCGATCAAATCAGAGCTTTGAGCAAACTTTTTGTAGAGGTCGGATACCTATGTGGCTGTGAGCAACTAGTGAGATTCTTCTTTATCATATCTCTCAACAACAGTGATCGTCGACCCATGCTCAGATATCGAGTTTTAAACTTAGATTAGAAATAGATTTGATTTACTGCTCACATGTATGCATGCAGATTTTATCTTCTGATTTTTTAGATTTTATATGCAACATATCATATCATAGATTCTAGAGTATGTTATTTTGATGATTAGATCATATGCATATTAGGTTAATATGATTAATCTAATTACTTTTTGCTGTAATTTATTTTAAAAATTTTTGAAATACATACATGAAATCGCCTACATTTTCCAACGATGATATTAGAGCCTAGGTTCATTATGATATGTTATATGTACATATTAAATCTAAAATTTAATTTGATTTAGATCTGATATGTAATATCTGAGATCTGAATTTAATTAATAGTTGATCACACTAATTGAAATAAGATTGTCCTGATGTAGGGTTTATCCCTTACAGTGAACAGGTTGTCCTAGTTTATACTGATCTTTGATAAAATCTGATTTGATATGTTGCATGTGATGTTTATAATCTGATTTAGATATAATCTAAGGTTATGATCAGATCTGATATAATTTAGATTAGATCTAAATTCAAGTATATATGATATGTGATTAGATTAGATGATCCGATTAACAAGTACATGGATTGGGTTGATCACTAGGCCATCTGGTCATAGGAGCAAGAAGGATTTAAAGGCTCTCTCTTCCCATTTGATGGGGCGCTTTTATGGCGTGTAGGGGTGCCATGTGATTAAATCCCATAAAGAAGAATATGAAAGAAAGAACTTACTTTTCTACAAAACTCTAGACCTTGAAATCTTAGGTTTGTTGTATGTGATACAAAGTTGTATGAAATATAAAATATCTAATCTATATAATTAAAACTATTTTAATCATAAAAAAATAAAATTTAAAATCATAAAATATTTAGATATGATTTAAAAAGATATTTGTAATTGATTTTATTTTAGTATTATGCAAGATTTTTTATATCTGAAACTCTTTGAAACGTGCTCGCATAATTACTGAGCCGACCCAGTTTTGAACTGAGTTAACCCAGTCTCCTTGTGTAGCCGGCTTAGTGTTGATTGAGTCGATCCAGTTTCAAAATAAAAAATATTTATATAATTTATTATAATTTATTTATAAAATTAAAAATTAAAAATATTTTAAACATAAATCTAAACCCATGTTGAACCTACACTTAATTGAGAATTAAGTTGAACTAATTAGATCTAGAATTGTGAATTAAAAATCTAATATC
Source organism: Elaeis guineensis (assembly GCF_000442705.2). Taxonomy (NCBI): domain Eukaryota; kingdom Viridiplantae; phylum Streptophyta; class Magnoliopsida; order Arecales; family Arecaceae; genus Elaeis; species Elaeis guineensis. Next base: position 49,721,148 of record NC_025998.2, read on the forward strand.
ATTTGCATAAAATATAGGTTGATGGGCTTATGGGTTAGCTTGATCAGATCATTTTAATTGGGTTAGACCTAAGAAAAAATTGATTAAATCTAACCAAATATTGAATTAGATTAAACCAGATTTTCTCTTGAACCAATGCAATAGTTGTAGATGGTCAAGTTCATATCTTTGATAGATCAAATAGATCTCGATCGTGGCTCAGTGGTCGAGCCCGAGTCTTTAGGCAAACTTAATTGAAACTGATGAATCAATTGGTGTCTAAGGTAAGTTTGGCATTTCGATCGATGATTTTTAGTCAAGAGCGACTTACCTAATCATTTTGATGGTGTCTAAGATAAGCTTAGTGATAGGGTTAAGATGTTATCGTTAGGACATCGTGATTATTAATCAAATTCTGACTTCAATAAAATTTAAAAATACATAAAAAGTAGTAAGTTGGGTCGAATCTACAGAGAAGGCAAGATTTTGATTTGAAATCTTTGATTTTATAAAAAAATAAATAAAATTTTGGAGAAAGTAATTTAAGTCAAAAAATAAAAATTAAAAGTATAAAAAATAAATCAAATACTAAGATCTACTAACTAGATTCTAGCATCTACTTGTAATAAAAATAAATAATAAGAATTTAAAAAGTATAAAATAAATTAGTACTAAGATCTACTAACTAGATTCTAGCATCTACTTGCAAAAAATAAAAGACAGAAATTTAAAGTGCAAGAAAATAAATTTTACATTGATTGAAATTAAAATTTAAGTATAAAAAATTTAAAAAGAATAATAAAATAAAAAAAATAAAACTATAATAAGGATCTGAAGTTGATCAGTCAAGCCTCATCGAAAAGATGATTGATGACCTCTCTTTCTTCCGTTATACTCCGTAGAGCGAACTGGCTTCTCTCCTTCTTTTTTTTGGATTCCTAAACTTATTCATTTTTTTTCTATTTTTTCTATACTTTCTACTCAATTTTTTTACTTCCAAAGCTTATTCTCAGATCTCTTATATATAGATAAATTTTTTATAATTTTTTGATAGAAAAAAGAGTCCTAAAATACTTAGAAATCGTATAAAAATCCTTAAAATTTTTTTTGGCCGTCGGATGGAGCTTGGACAGCTCAGATTTGATAAAAAATCATCCATTTTAATTTTTATCAAAGTCAAATCGAACCACAGCCATTCGATCGCACCTGGAATTGGTTCTGGACTATCGGATCGCGTAAAAACCGGTCTTATAAATCGACAACGAACAACAGCCATTGGATCGATCTTCAGATTAAATCTCAACCATTGAATCGCACCCAAGATTTTTCTCTTACTGTGAGCCATGCCTGTGGATCGTGTGAAGTTTTTTATGGACCATGTCCTATTTCTGTGGATCGAGCAGCTGGTCCACCGTGCACCGGAGGTCTTTTTTAAGCTTTTTTAAGGGTATTTTGGCTCATTTATGCTCCAATTTTTTGCCTAAAAAATAGAAAAAAATATGCATTAAATTTTTTTAAAATTTTTTATTATTTTGATGCTTAAATTACTCAATTAAATTAACATCTTTTTTTATAAATATACTCTAATTTTATATTTTTTTTAAAATTAATTAATTTTACAAGAAAATTTAATAAATTCATGAAATTAGGTTTTTAAGAAGATGTTAGCATCATAAATTATTAAAAATACTTACAATAAATATAAAAATATATCACTTATCACATCCCTCAACTTGAACTTTGCTCATCCTCGAGTAAAGAAAGAATTTAGAATTAAGCATCGTTTAACTTAAAATCTCAAATTTCACCAAATAATTTTTAAAAGGGCTACTGATGTTCAATAGAGTGTAAATGAGGTATGTCATTGGGATATTAATACTAGTCAATATAAGAATTAAACTAAAAATATTAATTTTTTAATTTTTTTTTAAATTATCGCTATCTTTATCTCTAAATTATTAACCTTCATATGGATAAGTATATTGCTACTTCCATCCTTCATTTATTGATTGATTTTTTTTTCTCTTTTTTTTCTTAAATATTATACTACTATTGAGTGTCTTAACCCCTTAAGCGTTCTGTTTGACCCATGTAGTAAGTTTTTAGCCAATGACTCCCAAATCAGACGGCTTTAGGGTACTAGGTATAGAATATCCCTCGGACCTACTTGCTCAAATCAAATAGGCTACGAGTTAAAATTAGCTTTACAATAAATCTTCTTTGTCCTTCATATTTTTTGACGTAAAACTCAATGCTTGCTTAGGCAAAGAGGGCCGATTACTCAGCATGAAGTACTTCAAAAATTTTCTTCTTAATTTTTTTTTTGAATATATGAAGAAACATATAATTACTTTACATAAGCCCATAAGAAGTTAACTCTTCTTTGATGCTGTAAAAAAATTTAGAAATGCTCAAAGAAAACTGTTTAAGTTCTAAACTTAACTCTTTATTGAGTTTTCTTAATACTTGATCCCTTAATATCCCACAAACTCTCTGATCTGTACATCAATTTTTTTTAAAAAATATTTAATTTAACTTGATTCTTAAGTATAATCAGATGCTGAAATACTAAATACTAACTTACTTGAGAACTTTAAAAATTTAAAAAAATTTATTATCCCCCCCAACTTTAATCGATATTGTCCTCAATGGAGTAGAAAAAATGAAGGGTGCATATAAAAAGAAAGAAAAAGAGAGATGTCACCTGATCCAAAAATCTTTTTCAAAATTGATTCTCCCTCCAACTTAGCCAAGATTATCTTTAGATCCCTACAAAAGATATTAAGTAAAACTCAATTAACCTAAACAAAATATAAAAAAAATAAAAAGTAAAAATTAGATTGCCTCTCAAAAAGTGCTAAGTTGATTATTTTCAGCCAAACACAAGTACAAAACTAAAAATTAAAAATTAGATTGCCTCCCAGGAAGCGCTAAATTTATCATCTTCAGCCAGACCATGCTAATTCTCTCACCTATCCCATGTCGAATATTGGATTGACAAATTCTAATGATTTTGGATTGCCAATCTTAAGAAGATGGTGTTTGATAAATTTCAATATTTTATTACCAACCTTCAAAAAGTATTTCACATCTCCATTATTAATTGTAGTAAGATAATTCACAAATCCATTCACAGACCTTTGTTTATCAAGAATTTTTCTTATTTGTTCTTCTAAAATGCTCATGAATTGAGTTTTTAGGTTAGGAGTTGAGTTTGAAGTAATGGGTGCTGAAAGGGTGTCAGTTGATTTTAAACATATGTACTCAAGTGTGATCAAAAATAATTTTAATTCTGAAGGAGATGGTAATTCTAAAGTGGAAGAACTGACTTCTGGGGTTGAAAAAAATGAAACTTTTGGTGAATATATCTTGGGTAACTTATCTACTTTTTTCTCGTTATCACTTAGATTAATATCAGTACTGGGCTCAGGTTCTTCTATGGGGCTAGTCTCAGTACTAATCTCCTCTTCTAATTTTTTTTTTTTGGCTAGCATCAGTACTAATCTCACTCACCTGGACTTGATATGGGTCCTTAAGAATCCTATCACTTTTAAGCTCAAAGATTACTTTGTCATTTTCAAATTAAGGATTCTTAGGTGGGACATTGGATTGTTGACTAGGTCCAGGTGGTTGGTGAATGGGTGGGTCACTTTTAAAATTTGATATTGGTTCGTTTGGCAATTGACCTAGTTCTCTCCTCATGGTAGACTCAGCTAATTGATCTATTTGTGCTTCTAGCCTAGCGAGGGATTACTGTTGGGCTATGATCATTTGTTGAAGTTGGCTAAATCTATCGTTGGCTAGATTAGTCTGTTGAGGAGGTGGGTATAACGGCTGGTTGTAATAGGATGGTTAAGTAGGCTGACCACTATTATAAGTATAATTTTGGTATTGGGGCCTATTCTGAAAGTTCTGCACAGAAAAAATTTGGATCTGAGCCTGAGTTTATTGGGGTCACCAAAAAAAATTGGGGTGGTTCTTCCAATCTTGGTTATATGTATTTAAGAATGGGTCATTGACAGGATTGGAGTAACCTTGAGTAGCTTGAACTTATTCTTGGATGAAAGGTGAAAACTGTGTAGTCATGAGACATTCACTCATATGATGGGCTGGGCTAGCACAGATAAAATAAATCTCTTGATAATTAGAAGGTTGTATGTATTACACAGGAGATTGTAGATCTAAGGCTAGGTATTTATCTATAAGAAGGTCGACTTTATCTAATTTTTGGACTAGCAGATTCAAATCGACCTCAGGACTAGAGTTAGAATATTTGATCTCATAGAATGATGGAAACATCGATGGATTATAAGTAGAAGGAATAAAATATTCCTTCATCTGCCTAGGTGGTTCTTAAAATTTTTGGTCATTTGATTATCATGTTTAGCATGGATCAGTCGTTCAATTTCAAGATTAGGTTCAACTAGGTCAGAAAAAATTATACCATGTATGTATTAGTGCAAACCCTAATATGTGTGTTGTTGAGATTTTTTTTCTTTTTTAAAAAGGAGGAGAAAAAGAAGAGGAAAGAAAGAAAGAGAAAAGTTTGAAAGGTGAGATCCTTAAGAAAAGTCTTAGACCTAAAGACATAATATGAGAAGAATTGGTTGTAGTTAAGTATTAATTGCAATCAAGTTAGCAAACAGTTAAACTTAGACACCTATGGGTTTCTTAGACCTAACAATTCGATGTAGAGTGGCTTAGTCTAAATACAAATTAGGTTCGTTCTCACTTTCTTTAACTAGCCAGGTAAAAGGTGGGGTCGTGGGGGTCCCCCCCGCTACTTGCCTTAGATATCAATTGAATTGACCAGGTAAACTAACGGAACCAAATATATAACCACGAGTCCATTTAGGTAGAGCTTTTGTAACCTCTAGCCTTAGACACTAGTTTTAGGGGTGAGTCCAAACTTACTTTGTACTTGACTTGACCACAATATTCAAACTGAACTCAATTGATCCTAGGGGCCCATGTCTACTTGATTTTAGTTAGGTTTGGGTTAATGCGGGATGTTAGTTGGTTGTTTTTGGGTTAAGGAAGGATGATGAGATCCCCACCTTATCTTGTTATGGGTGTTGCCCTTAAATTGATTTAAGATGAATATGCACAATCAATTTCAAACAAGGGGTTCTATGCAACTAAATTAGATACATGAAACTAATGAAACTTGAAAGCTTACCTTGTCTCCAGCAATCACCAAAAGAAAATCTAAGATGATGAATGCTTCTAATAATTAAGTTTCTACTCTTGTCATGCAATTTTTATTAGGTTTATATGGATGAATTTTAGGTTAATTTAAAAAAAATAATAATTAATACTAAAAAATAATTAGAATTAGGATTAGGATTGATCTCATCAAGCAAAATTGGAAGCTTTCTATCTCTTTTTTGAATTTTTTACATTTTTTCTATAAAAAAATAATCAAAAAAAGTTAGTAAGCTATATTTATAAGAAAATCAAAGAAATCAAATATTAAAATTGATGCCTTTCCCAGCAATGGTGTCAAAAATTGATAGGGTTAAGATGTTGTCGTTAGGACACCGTGATTATCAATCAAATTTTGACTTCAATAAAATTTAAAAATATATAGAAAGTAGTGAGTTAGATCGAATCCACAGAGAAGGCAAGATTTTGATTTAAAATCTTTAATTTTGTAAAAATAAAATAAAATTTTGAAGAAAGCAATTTAAGTCAAAAAATAAAAATTAAAAGTGTAAAAAATAAATTGGATACTAAGATCTACTAACTAGATTCTAACATCTACTTGCAATAAAAATAAATAATAAAAATTTAAAAAGTATAAAATAAATTGGTACTAAGATCTACTAAGTATATCCTAGCATCTATTTGCGAAAAATAAAAGAAAAAAAATTAAAGTGCAAGAAAATAAATTTTATATTGATTGAAATTGAAATTCAAGTACAAAAAATTTAAAAAAAATAATAAAATAAAATAATAAAATTGTAACAAGAATCTGAAGATGATCAGTCAAGCTTCATCGAAAAGATGGTTGATGACCTCTCCGTCTTCCGTCGTACTTCTAAAGTGAACCGGCTTCTCTCCTTCTTTTCCTTGGGTCCCTAAACCTATCCATTTTTTTTATACTTTCTACTCAATATTTCTGATCTCAAAGCTTATTCCCAGACCTCCTATTTATAGATGAATTTTTCATAATTTTTTGGTAGAAAAAGGAGTCCTAAAACCCTTAAAAATCGTATAAAAACCCTTAAAAATTTTTCTAGCTGTCGGATGGAGCTTGGACAGCTCAGATTTGATCAAAAATAAATCATTTTAATCCTTATCAAAGTCGGATCGAATCACAGCCATCCGATCATGCTTGGGATTGGTTCTGGACCATCGGATCGTGCAAAAATCCCTCTTATAAACCGACAACGAACAGCAGCCGTTGGATCGATCTTCAGATTCAATCTCAGCTGTTGGATCATGCTCAGGATCTTTCTCTCACTGTGAGCCGCACCTGTGAATCATGTGAAGTTTTCTGTGGACCGCGCCCTGTTTCTGTGGACCGAGCGGCCAGTCCACCGTGCATCGGAGGTCTTTTTTAAGCTTTTTTAAGGATATTTTGGCTCATTTTTGCTTCAATTTTTGCCTGAAAAATAGAAAAAAATATGTATTAAATTTCTTAAATTTTTTTTATCATTTTGATACTTAAATTATTCAATTAAATTAACATCTATTTTTTATAAATATGCTCCAATTTTATATTTTTTAAAATTATTTAATTTTATAAGAAAATTTAATAAATTCATGAAATTAGATTTTTAAGAAGATGTTAGCATCATAAATTATCAAAAATATCTATAATAAATATAAAAATATATCACTTATCATTTAGCATACCCTACCACTGATCTCACTTACCTGACTGATATGGTTAATCAGCTTTTGATTAGGTTGCTCATTGATTCATGCTAACCTATGCTGCATAGGTAAATTAGTGTGACTGATTTAGGTGCTTTTAGATTGACTAGCTAGTCTTGAGTTCTCTTCATGACTTGATGAAGTTAGTGAGAGAATTATAACTAGTTGGGTGGACCAGATTAAGCTTAATCTTCTTTGATCTAACTTGGTGAGGTTAGTTAGAGAATTAAGAATAGCTGATCAAATTTTTTCTTTAAATTAATTCTTAAATCCTCTCAATTATTAGGTCCCTAAATTGAGGTAGTTATGGTGATAACAAAATCATAGCCTCCAATTAAGTTAGGTGATAATGGATCCATTAGTATGATGATCATTGGAGGCCCAAAGGCCTAGTGCTCATCTACTATTGGAATTATCATTTATAATATGATGACTCAGTCGAGTCTCTCTAACGAGTGGTCAGGTTGGCCGATTAAAGTTGTGCCTGATCATTTGGTAGTTGAATTCTGAGCATGATCATGTTAATGGTTGGACCTAATCAGGGCTTGTAGAGAAGACCAAAGTCAACTAAAAAGTTACCTGGGATAAAATTAATTACTAAAAATTATTTACTAAAATAATTAGTTAAGAACCTACCCATAGATGTATATGGGTGAGCCAACTAAAGTCGGACTCATGTGCAGTCTTTGTGTATTTTAGTACCCACTAAGAAATTAGAGTAATTCCTCAGATTGGAGGTAGAGGCTATCAATTTGACTAAAATAATGGGAGAACCTTTAGACTAAAGTTCAAGTCTTTAGGCTTAATCAATTCATAAACATAGAGGTCTTGTGTTTTTCTTTAAATTATGGCTAGATGTCCGTTGCTCCATTCACTATTTGACAGTGACTAATTTAGAGGACCCAACTTCGATAGTTGGAATCGAAAGTTGTAAATAGTTTTAGAGTACGAATGGATCCTATATATAATTACAGATCCAGCACCTAATGTTTTCACGTCTAACACACATGATGGATCAAAGGCACTTATCAGAAGTGGCCAAATGATCGTATCACCATATGGTATTTTTGAAAGCAATGAAAAATATGAATTTAGTTATAAATTTGATGATTTTCAGTGGGAAAAAATTCTTCAAATATTGGAGTTCTTTTGCACCTCTGAAGATGTATCTTCAGTGGGGCAACAATCTTTTGTGAAAGAAAAGGAAAAGAAGGTGCAAAAGAGTTGTGCTTGGGCTGAAGAGCCCGAACTGACCAAAGAGTCTAAGATTAACCTAGTCTAGTAGAATCTTTTGATCCGAATAGACTAAGAAAAAAAAATCAGCAAAGAGTTGCTGGACAAGATATTTTTATGATAACACCTCATGATTTCTCTATCTATAATACTACCACTTGGACAATTGGATATCAGAACTCCATGCAAATTATTGCAATGATTTTAAGTTAGTAGAAAAATTGAAAGTAGTAAAAAATTCTTAAATATTAGAGCTGAAAGTTATGTTTTCGTTTTGGCTTTAGAAATTCTCAAACAAGTTTTTGATTCTAATAATGTCATTTTCAATGATTGTCACCATTGTCCATTTTGATGAATATAATTTTTGTAGGCCTTCTGATCAAGGATGGATTTATATTATCAACATAGAATAATTTTTATGATATCATTATAGATGATGTCAAAATCATGTGTGGACAACTAAAGAAATAGTATTTACGAATAGTCATAGCCTGTTAGTGTACTGTACACAACAAACAAACTCCTTAGAGTACATAATATCACAAAAGCCTATCTTTGAAAATTTGAGCTTGATCATATAAACAAGAATAGGATCAACAGGAGATAATTTTTGAAGTCAATGATTATGAATCATTGTCAACCTGTCAATCGTATCTCCTTAGTAAGATGACCAAGTCATCTTTTGATGGAAAATGTGAATGAGCCAATGATGTTTTGAGTCCGATACATATTGATGTATTGGATCTATGAACATATTTATCATAAATTTAGATTATTTAAAATATTTAAATAATTTTTTAATAAGGTAGAGAAATAAATTGAGAAGAGCATTGAAACTCTTTGGTTAGACCAAAGAGGAGAATGCCTTTTCGATGAATTTTTGACGTATCTAGAAGAGAATAAGATTTTTTCTTATTGAAATTGACTTTGTTAGACATAGTTCGATCTATGATTGAGTTTACAAGTTTACCGATCTCCTTTTGGGATTATGCTCTTAAGACTACTTGTCATGTTCTCAACTGAATTCTGAACTAATTAGTTGCAAAGACACCATATGAGATATGGACTAGATGTATGCTGATACTCTCTTAGCTTAAGGTTTGAGAGTGTTTAGTTTATGTCGAGCATTTATAGATCGATTAGCTTGGATCCTGATCTTATAAATATTATTTTATAAGGTAAAGAATTTGGAGGATATAACTTCTACCTTGCTAAAGAATAAGAGTTATTCGGCATTTCTTTTAGAAAAAGAGTACCTTGGTGAAAGAACTGATACCTTTAATGTGGAACTTATGAAATTGGACAGGTAGAAAACTGACATAATCTAATGAACTCATAGAATCAGATTTGATTAGATCAAACTCAGAATCTATTGTAGAGGCACCATTAAGGAGATCCGATAAAGTACCATATCCGTCGGATAGATACTTTGATTTTTAGTTCTAGAATGTGATCCTGTTGAACTCGATGAGAACAACAAGGATCTGATTATCTACATGGATGCCATACAAAGGTCCCACTCCAATTAGTGGCTTGGAGTCATAAAGTCCAAAATGGAATCCATGAAGATCAACAGTGTATGGACACTCGTTGATCCACTCGAAAGGGTAATGCTCATAGGATGTAAATAGATCTTCAATAGGATCAGAGGGTGTAGATGAAAAGTTGAAGACCTACAAAGCTCGTCTGATTGTCTAAAGATATTATCAATGTTATGATATTGACCATAACGAGATATTTTCTCCTATGACAATGCTAAAATATTTGAGAGTTGAAACATGCATTTTGATAAGTGATTAAAATGTATGACTTCATTGAGAATGAAGAAGAACCCTACAAATAAAAATGGATTAATAGTTCTATGAGTATATTTTTTATTTTGTATATGAATGAAATTCTCTTAATCAAAAATAATATTTCTTACATTATAGGGAATAAAGATTTCACTGTTATTATTCATCTCTATAAAAGACTTGGGAAAAGTATCTCTTATATCTCTTATCCTAGGGATGAAGATCTATAGAGATAGATCTAAGAGGCTGCTTGTTTTAGACCAATCTATGTATATAGAGTATTTATGAGTAGAATTTATTCTATCATGTACACCATTTATAAGACAAGATATGGTATACTCACTAGGGTAGTGAGTGGATACCTTTAAGATCTATTTGAGAATCACTGAAAAGTCATCCTTAAGTATTTTAGAAATACTAAGGATCAATGGCTCGGTTAAGAAAAATCTGACTTAAAACTTGCAGAATATGACTCCAATTTTTTAGTAGATATAATAATAGCAAGAATATATTGAAATATATCCTTATCCTAAATAATAGAACAATCTACTAAAAAAGTTTCATGCAAAAAAATATAGCCAATTCAATTTATGAGGTCGAATGCATTACAGTATCCGATATTTGCAAGGAAGCTATATGATTGTACAGGTTCATTGGCAAGCTAGGAGTGGCACCATCCAATAATGGTCCTGTTGTATTGTACAGCATTAGAGCCATAGCTAATGCCAAGGAGCCGAAGTTCTATTAGCTTACCAAATATTTTGCATCACTACTACCTTCTTCAAAAATTATGGATCCAGATGATGTCGAACTTTAGAAGATCGATGGAAAGGAGAACTTGACCAACCCATTTACTAAAGACTTGGTATATAGAAGTTCTAAAATAATAAATCAAAGATGGGTATATGATACTATATTGATTTGCTTTAGTCCAAGTAAGAGTTATTGGGAATTGCATCCTAAAGTCAATTATTTAATGATTGTACTAATTATAAATGTATATGAATTGATCAATAATAAAAGCTATTTAATCTTTTCCATCAAAAGATTATATCTTCTAATGAACTCCTATGTTGTGATGAAGTCCTTGGGACTACTTTGATTGATAAAAAAGGATTTATCGCATAGTCCTTAAACTGATCCGTGATCAAATGATATGCTATTATTAGGATGATAGCAATATCAAGTATAGGTCGTTGTGTGCCATATATATTGGTTATCCTCGTAATCAAATATTATGGAGACACTAGTATGACATGCAAGTGAGATATAGGAGTATATCGTCACTGAACGTGACCAACTGTGGAGCACTCTACTGTCAAGAGTAGCTCGTGAAGGGTATGGGTATAAGTGTCCCTCCGACCTAAGATCACCAGGGTGACTTGTAAGCAACTCACTATACTTTGATGTCAGACTATCTAAATTTTTAATTTAGTGACGGAAGGTTTCTAGATACAGTCAAGTACTTGTCAAGTCCGTGCATGAGTCAAGATGGGATTGACCCCTCCAAATAAGTAGGAGTTAATAAATTAATATATTTTAATTTAATAAAATCTAGATCCGGATAATCCATGTGATGGATTTGAAAGATTGAAATACAATATTGATGACTTATCTTAGATTGATAGTAAAACCCTTGATCGTCCTTGAGCATTAGGATCAAAAGAATGAATTATACGGTAACCATACGTCAATAGATTCTTGAATGTTGCTTCGCCATCATTCGACCTATCCAGACATTGCGTCCCATTGCTAGATGTTTACATCGATTGATTCAAAAATTTATTCCTATGCTACTTGCTTGGGTTCAAATCTATGGGGTTACACTCAAAAGAAATTTCTAATAGATCATGTGGTGGATCAACGATGGCGAATCGTTCAAGGGTTTAATCATCAATTCGATTGATAGTTAATCTTATGCAAATGTTACAATAAATTTATTCGTTGAGTGTTAGTAAATTAATAAAAGATTAATTAATAATTAGATTACTAATTAGCTCAATTTGATAGAAAAAAAAGGATTAGATAAAATCTAATTGAATTAGATTTAATTAGGTTTGACCCGGTTAGGCTATGAGATAACCTAATCGTTAAGGAAGAATTGTTCCTAATTTGATCAGGACTTTAGTTCAATCAATTTCTAATTTGATTAAAATTTGATTAAAAAATTATGAATCTAATTAGATTAAGTTTCATCTATTTATTTGGGCTTAACCAAATATGATTTGCTTTGAAGTCAAATAAAGAAACCAAGAGTCCATGAAGGATTGGACTCTTCTTCCCTTGCGCCACTTTTTTCTTGATGCCAATTTTTCTTCATGTTAAAAGTGTTTTGCATGAGGTTTCACATGCCAATAACATCTGATGTTGCTCCTTTCTTCATGCCAAAGTTGGTTGGATTTTGATAAAAAAAATGTTTGAAATTGGATTTCAAAATATTCCTTATCTAGAAGAATTTATTTTCGTCCAAATCACCCCACACGCCATACCTTATTTTCTCTTTCTTTTGTGCGACAAAATGAGGATTTTTGTGGTGTGGGAAATCAGATGGAGATCTAATTTAATGTGAAAAATATTTGGTTGGGACATCCCATATTTTTTTGGATGTGGAATTGTGAAAGGGAACGACAAAACAAGGAAGAGTCCAAACTTTCTTGGACTCTTCACCCTAACCTCCTTACATGCCAAAATAAAAGGGTTTTATTTTTCTTTTATGGGTGTAAGAGAGATGAGAAAGAGGCCTTCATGTTGAGGAGGCTTTGGGCATGGTTTCATGGCATGAAAAATAGAGGAGAGTCCTCTCTTCTTGGGTGAGTGCAAAACCAAGATTTCTAGGGTTTGATCCTAAGGATTTGGGAAGTGAGAAAAAAAAAGAGAAGAGTGTCTCCACTCTATGTTTCTTCTACCTCTCCATCTCCTCCAGATATCCTTCTTCAACCCCTAAAAAGATTCGAGAGATTTGAAGAAAGGATCTAGATCAGCCAATAAGATGATTTTCACATGAGCTAGCACTTTCGAGAAGATCTATTAGATCGAAGTTTCGAGTGGACTTTGCGTAGAGGTCGGACACCTATGCAGCTATAAGAAACCAGTGAGGATCTTCTTTATCATATTTTTTAGTAGTGACAATTATCAACCCATGCTCAGGTATCAAGTTCTAAATTCAGATTAAAAGTAGATTTGATCTACTGCTCACATGTATGCATGCAGTTTTTATCTTTTAATTTTTTCATATTTTATATGCAACATATCATATTATAGATCCTAGAGTAGGTTGATTTGATGATTAGATCATATATATTTTAGGTTAATATGATTAATCTAGTTACTTTTTATTATAATTTATTTCAAAAAATTTTGAAATACATATATGAAATCATCTATGTTTTCCAACAGCGAGCTCTAATAGGAGATTCCAATTGAATGAATTAGAGGAGCTCCGAAATGAGGTATATGAAAATTTATAAATTCATAAGGCTCGAACAAAAGCATTTCATGATAAATATATCTCTAGGAAAGCATTTGAACCTGACCAGAAAGTGTAGCTTTTCAACTCCAAATTATGCCTCTTCTTCGGTAAGCTTCACTCTCATTAAGACGGACCGTTCATTGTAACCCAAGTATTCCCTCAATGAGTGATTGAAATCCAAGATCTCCAAAATGGTGAAACCTTTAAAGTCAATGGCCAACATTTGAAGCCATATATGGATGGAATTAGCAATGGACTAATTGACTCCATTAATTTGGTAGAACCAGTATATGCATGATAATGAGTTTCATGATGTTTGGTTAAAGACATTAAACTTAGCACTTTTTGGGAGACAACCCAATTTTTTTATTTTAACTTTTTTTTTTATTTTGGGTTACCTTTAAAATATAAATTGATCAAGAAATAAATTACTCGATGGACTTTTGACAAACTCCTATTGAGCCAAAAGCATGTTTCTCCCAGGTGAACTCCTTCCTTTCCCTTTCTTTTTACATATCACACTTTATTTCTCTCCTCCATTGAGGATAATGTCATTTAAGTTGGGAGGGAGGAAAACTAATCTAAGGGATCAATTATTTTATATATCCAAATTTTATCTCAATTTGAAGTTAATTAGGCACCTTAATCAATAAGTGATTAACAGTCTGGATAATTTTTGAGATATTAAGGGATCAATTATTAAGAAAACTCAATAAATGATAAGATTTAAATTAAAAATTATGTCCTAAAGTCAATCATTTGATGATTGTATTAATTATAAATGTATATGAATTGATAAATAATAAAATTTATTTGACCTTTTTCATCATAAGATTACATCTTCTAACAGACTCTGAGGTTGTGATGAAGTTCTTAAGATTACTTTGATCGATAAAATAGGATTTATCGCATAATCCTTAAACTGATTCATAACCAAACGATATACTATTACTAGGATGATAGTGATATCAAGTGTAGGTTATTGTATGCCATATGTGTTGGTTGTCCTCATAACCAAATGGTGTGGAGACACCGATATAGCATGCAGATGAGATATAGGAGTACATCATCACTGAATGTGATCAACTACGGAGTACTCTGCTGTCAACGGTAACATACGAAGGGTATGGGTATAAGTGTCCCTCCGACCTGAAATCACCACGGTGACTTGTACGCAACTCACTGTACTTTGGTATCAAACTATCTGAGTTTATAATTCAGTAACAGAAGGTTTCTAGATGCAGTTAAGTACTTATCAAGTCAGTGCGTGAGTCAAGATGGGATTGACCTCTTTAAATTAGTAGGAGTTAATGTATCAATATATTTCAATTTAGCAAAATCTGAGCTCAGATAATACATGTGATGGATTTGAAAGATTGAAATATAATGTGGATGACTTATCTAGGATTGATAGTTAAATCTTAGGTCATCCTCGAGTATTTGGGTTAAAGAGATGAATTATATGATAACCATATGCCAATAGATTCTTGAATATTGCTTCATCATCATTCGACCTACCCAGATGCAGGATCACCATTGCTAGATGGTTACATCGATTGGTTCAAAAATTTATTCTTATACTATCGACTTAGGTTTGAACCTATGGGGTCATACTCAAAAAAAGTTTCTGACTGATCATATGGCTGATCAATGATTGAAAATCATTCAAGGGCTTAATTGTCAATTCGATTGATGATTAATCTTATGTAAAAGTTATAATAAATTTATTTATCAAGTGTTAGTGAATTAATAGAGGATTAATTAGCAATTAAATAGTTGATTAGCTCAATTTATTTAAAAAAAGAGGATTAAATAAAATCTAATTAAATTAGATTCAATTAGGTTTGATCTGATTAGATTATGAGATGACCTAATTGCTAAGAGAGAATTATCCCTGATTTGATCAGGACTTTGATTCAATCAATTTTAAATTTGATTAAATTTTGATTAAAAATTTATGAACCTAATTAGATTAGATTTTACTTATTTTATTTGGATTAAACCAGATGTGATTTGGTTTGGATTCAAATAAGAAAATAAAGGGTCCATATAGGATTGGACTCTCCTCCCCTTATGCCATAATTTTTGATACCATTCTTCTTCACATATAAATAGTTTTTGCATGAGATTTTTTTATGACAAAGAGCTCCTTTCCTTCTCTATCTAACACCCAAATCTAATTTGGTTTTGATAAAATAAAGATTTTAAAATTAAATTTTAAAATATTCCTTATCAAGAGAGTCTATTCTTATCCAAATCACTCCACATGCCATCCCTTTTATTCTCCTTTTTTTGTTCAACTTTTTGAGGGAATTTTTTATATGATAAATTAGATAATAATCTGATTCACCATAAAAAATTATGAGAAGAGGTGTCCCATTTTTTTTGGGCATGTTTTGGCATGGGTTTGTGAAGATGCGACAACTATGGAAGAGTCCAACATCTCTAGGACTCTTCATCCCAACCTCCTTACACATTGAAATAAAAGGAGTTTTATTTTATTCTTGTACATGTAAGACACCAAAAGAAGAGGCCTTCATGTGAGGAAGCTTTGGGGCATAGGTTCATGGTGTAAAAAGAGAAGGATAGTCCTTTCTCATTGGGTGTGTGCAAAAATCTAGTTTTTAGGGTTTTGGTCCTAAGGGTTTGGAAAGAGAGAAAAAATAAGAAAAAAATTATTTTCTTCTCTATCTTTTTTTTACCACTTCATCTCCTCCAAAATTCCATCTTCAATCTTTGAAAAGATTTTAGAGATTTGAAGAAAGGATCCAAATCAGCCAAGAAGAAGATCTTCACGCGAGCTAGCACTCCCGAGAAGATCGATCAGATCGAAACTTTGAATGGACTATCCGTAGAGGTCGGACATGTGTGCGGCTGCAAGCAACCAGCAAGGATCATTTTTACCATATCTTTCAGCAGCGGTGATCATCGACCTATGATCAGGTATCGAGTTTTGAACTCAGATAGGTGTAGATTTGATCTACTGCTTACATCCATGCATACAAATTTTATCATGTGATTATTTCAGATTTTATATGTAATATATCATGTCATAAATCTTAGAGTAGATTGACTTGATGATTAGACCATATGCATGTTAGATTAATTTGATTAATCTAATAGTCTTCTACTATAATTTATTCGAAAAAAATTTAAAATATATACATGAAATCACCTACATTTTCCAATAGTGGTATCAGAGCACTAGGTTCGTTATGATATGTTATATGCATATATTAAATCTAAAATTTAATTTTATTTAGATCTAATATGTGATATTTTGATCTGAATTTAATTAATGGTTGATCGCATAAACTGACATAAGGTTGTCCTGCTGTAGGGTTTATCCCTTACAATGAAAAGGTTGTCCTAGTTTGTACTGATCGTTGATAAAATTTAATTTTTTATATTGCATGTGATGTTTATGATCTGATTTAGATATGATCTAAGGTTATGATTAGATCTGATGTAATTTAGATTAGATCTAAATTCATGCATATATGTTATGTCATTAGATTAGATGATCTGATTAGCAAGTATTTGAATTGGATTGATCACCAAATCGTCTGATCATAGGAGCAAAAAAGATTTAAAAGTCCTCTCTTTTCATTTGATGGAGTGCTCTTATGACATGTTGGGGTGCCATATGATTAAATCTCATAAAGAAGAATGCGAAAGGAAGAACTTATTTTTCTACAAAATTTTAGATCTTGAAATTCTAAGTTTGTTGTATGTGATACAAAGTTGTATGAAAAATAAAATATCTAATCTATATAATTAAAATTATTTTAATCATAAAAAAATAAAATCTCAGATCATAAAAAATATAGATATGATCTAAAAAGTATTTATAATTAATTTTATTTTAGGATTATGCAAGATTTTTAGATTCGAAGCTTCTTGAATAGTGCTTGCACAATTACTGAGTCAATCCAGTTTTGAACTGAGTTGATCCAATCTTCTTGCATAGCTGGCTTATTGTTGATTGAGTCGATCCAATTTTAAAATAAAAAATTTTTACATAAAATTTGTTGTAAATTATTCGTAAGATGAAAAAATTGAAATTATTTCAAACCTAAACCTAAACTCATGTTGATGCTGAAATTTAATTAAAAATTAAGTATAGAATTGATTAGATCTAAAATTATGATTTAAGATCTAATGATATTGCATAAAATATGGAGGCATCAATTAGCTCAAATCAGATCTTTTTAATTGGGTTAGACCTAAGATTAGAATCAAAGAATTAATTGATCATATAGAGAAATTGATTAAATCTAATCAAATATTAAATTAGATTAATCATAATTTCTCTGATACAATAGTTGTAGATAGTCAAGTCCATGTCTTTGATTAGACCAAATGAACCTTGATTATGGCTCAATGGTTGAACCCAAATCATTAGGCTGGTCAAATAAAACTAATTAATCAATTGGTATCTAAGGTAAGTTCGGCATTCCGACTGGTGGTTTTTAATTGGGAGTGGCTTATCTGGCCATTTCGATGGTGTTTAAGGCAAGCTTAGTAGACTATCTCACAGATCTCACTTATCTGATCAATTTGATGAATTATGTCTTGATTAGACTTCTAAGTGATTCGAGTTGATCCATGCCATTAAGGTTGATTAGTGTAACTGATCTAGATACCAGTTCAACCAACATGATCCTAATCTAATTTAATGACTTGATGAAGTTAGTAGGAGGATTGTGGTTTACTGATTGATTTCTTCTTTTTTAAATTCATAAATTAAATCTTTTAAATTATTAAATTTATAAAATGAGCTGATTATAATGATAACTAGATCATAGCCTCTCATTAAGTTGGATGATAATGGATCCATTAGTATGATGATCATTGAAGACCCAAAGGCCTAGTGTTCATCTGCTATTAGAATTATCATTCATAATATGATGACTTAGTCGAGTTTCTTTGTCAAGTGGTCAGGTTAGTTGGTCAAAGTCGGGCCTGATTATTTGATAGTTGGATTCATAAGTATGATCATGTTAATGGTTGGATCTAATCAGGGCTTGTAGAGAGGATCAAAGTCAATTGAAAAGTTACCTGGAGCTAAATCAATTACTAAAAGTTATTTACTAAAATAATTAATTAAGAACCTACCTATAGATATACATGGGTGAGTCGGCTAAAGTTGGGCTTGTGTGCAGTCTGTGTGGATTCTAGTACCCGCTAAGGAATTAGTGTAATTCTTTGGATTGGAGGTAGAGGCTATCAATTCAACTAAAATAGGGAGAGAACCTTTAGACTAAAGTCTAAGTTTTTAGACTTAATCAATTTATAAATATAGAGGTCTTATGTTTTTCTTTCAGTTATAGCTAGATATCTATTGCTCCATTCACTGTTTGACAGTGATTGACTTATAGAACCCAACTTCAATAATTGATCTCGAAAGTTGCAAATAGTTCTAGAGCACGAATGGATCCTAAATATGATTATGGATCAGCACCTAAAGTTTTCATGTCCAACACATATGATGCGATCAAAAGCACTTATCAGAAGTGGCCACATAATTGTATCACCGTGTGATGATTTTGAGAGCAGTGAAGAATATGAATTTAGTTATAAATTTGATGATGCTCAATGGAAGAAAATCTTTCAAATATTGAAGAAGTTCTTTTATACCTTTGAAGACGTGTCTCTAGTAGGGCAACAATCTTTTGAGAAAGAAAAAAAAAAAAGAAGGTGCAAAGAGTCATGCTTGGACTGATGAGCCCGAACTGATAAAGGAGTCTAAGGTTAACCTAGTCTGGCAAAGTTCCTTGACCCAAATAGGTTAAAGAAAAAAAATCAACAAAAGATTACTAGACAAGGTACTTATATGATAACACCTTGTGATTTCTCTATCTACGACACTACTATCTGGGTATTGGATATCAGAAGTTCATGCAAATTGCTGCAATGACTTCAAGTTAGTAGATAGATTGAAAACAGCAACAGGTTCTTGAATATTGGATATGGAAGTTATGTTCCAATCGTGATTTTAAGAATCGTCAAGCTTATTTTTAATTCTAACAATATTATTTTAGTGATTATCACTATTGTCTAATAATTTTGTGATATCATTATGAATGATGTCAAAATCATGTGGACAACTGAGAAATGGCATTTACGAATAGTCATATCCTGTTAGTATAATGCACACATCAAGCAAACACCTTAAAGTAGATTATGTCATGGATTCGTACCTTTGGCAATTTAGTCTCAGTCATATAAATAAGAATAGGATCAATAGGAGATAATTTTTAAAGTCAATGATTGTAAATCATTGTCAACCTATCAATCTTATCTTCTTAGTAAGATGATTAAGTCACTTTTTACTGAAAAAGGTGAATGAGCCAATGATGTTCTGAGACTAATACATACTGATATATTGAATCTACGAACATGGTTGCCATAAATTTAAATTATTTGAAATGTTCAAAAATTTCTTAATAAGTAGAAAAACAAACTGGAAGAGCATTAAAACTCTTCGATCAGACCAAGGAGAAGAGTGCCTTTTTGGTGAGTTTTAGACATATCTAGAAGAGAACAAGATTCTTTCTTATTAGAATTGATTTTGTTAGACATAGTTCAATCCATAATAGGATTTACAAGTCTGTCAGTCTCCTTTTAGGGTTATACTCTTAAGACTGCTTGTTATGTTCTGAATTGGATTCTGAATTAATCAGTCACAAAGACTTCATATGAGATATGGACTAGACGTAAACTGATACTTTCTTACCTTAGTGTTTGGGAGTGTTTAGTTTATGTCAAGTAATTGCAGATAGATTAGCTTGGATCCCGATCTTATACGTATTATTTTGTAGGGTAACCCCAAAGAATCTAGAGGATATTATTTTTACCTTACTAAAGAACAAGAGTTGTTCGGCATTCCTTTTAGAAAAGAAGTACTTTGGTGAAGGAACTGATATCTTTAATGTAGAACTTATGAAGTTTGACAGGTAGAAGAACCGATACAATCCAGTGAACCCATAGAACCAGATTTCATTAGATCAAATCCAAAAACTGTTGTAAAAGCACCATTAAGAAAATTCTGTAGAGTACCACGTCTGTCGAATAGATACTTCGATTTCTAGTTTTGAGACGTGATCTTGTTGAACTCGATGAGAACAACAAGGATTAGATCACCTACATGGATGCCATACAAAGGTCCAACTTTGATTAGTGGCTGGGAGCCATAAAGTCCGAAATAGAGTCTATGAAGGTCAATAATGTATGGACACTCATTGATTCACTCGAAGGGGTAAAACTCAAAGGGTGTAAGTGGATCTTCAATAGTATCAAAGGGCACAGACAAGAAGGTGGAGACCTACAATGTTCATTTGGTTGCCTAAGGATATTATCAACATTATGGTATTAACCATAACAAGATATTTTCTCCTATGGCAATGTTAAATATTTCGAAGTTGGAATATGCATTTTGATAAGTGATCAAAATGCATGGCTTTATTGGGAATGAAGAAGAACCCTACAAATACAAATGAGTTAATAGTTCTATGAGTATATTTCTTATTTTGTATGTAAATAAAATTTTCTTAATCGAAAATGACATTCCTTACATTACAAAAAATAACAATTTTGCTATTATCATTATTCTCTATAAAGGACTTGGGAAAAGCATCTCTCATCCTAGGGATGAAGATCTATAGAGATAGATCTAAGGGACTGCTTGGGTTTTTTCAGTCCAACATACATAGGGTGTTTATGAGTAAAATTTATTCTATCATGTACATCATGTATGAGACTGAATATGAAATACTCACTAGGATAGTTAGTGGATATCTGCAAAATTCGGGTGAGAATCACTGGAAGGTCATCTTAAGTATTTGAGAAAAATTAAGGATCAGTAACTCGATTATAGAGAATCTGACTTAAAATTTGTAGAGTATGATTCTATTTTTTAATTGGATATAAATCTGACTTAAAATTCTGTTGGAAAAATTCCAAGCAAAAAAATTATAGTCAAATTCAAATTGCAACGCTAAATGCATTGTAGCATCCGATACATGCAAAGAAGCTATGTGATTGTACAGGTTCACTGGCAAGCTAGAAGTGGCATCCGCTGATGATGGTTCTATTGTATTGTACAGCACCGGAGCCATAGCTCATGCCAAGGAGCTGAAGTCTCATTAGCTTATCAAGCATTTTGCATCGCTACCATCTTATTCGAAAAATCTATTAAGATGATGTCAATTTTTAAAAGATCAATGAAAAAAAAATCTGACCAACCCATTTATTAAAGCCTCAGTATTTAGGAGTTTTGAGATGATAAATCGAAGATGGATATATGATACTATACTGATTGACTTTAGTCCAAGTGGGAGTTGTTAGGAATTATGTCCTAAAGTCAATCGTTTGACTATTATGCTAATTATAAATATATATGAATTGATAAATAATAAAAGTTATTTGACTTTTTTCATTACAAGGTTACATCTTCTAACAAACTTTGATGTTGTGATGAAGTCCTTAGAATTACTTTGATTGATAAAGAAGGATTTATCGCGTAATTCTTAAACTGGTTCATGACCAAACGATATGCTATTACTAGGACGATAACGATATCAAGTGTAGGTCGTTGTGTGCCATATGCATTGGTTGTTCTTATAACCAAATAGTATGGAGATACTGGTATAGCATATAGGTGAGATGTAGGAGTATATCGTCACTGAACGTGACTAACTGCGGAGTATTTTGCTGTCAAGGGTAGCTCGCGAAGGGTATGAGTACAAGTATCCCTCCGACCTGAGATCATCACGATAACTTGTAAGCAACTCACTGTACTTTGATGTCAGACTATTTGAGTTTATAATTCAGTGATGAAATATTTTTAGGTACAGTCAAATACTTGTCAAGTCGGTGTGTGAGTCAAGATTGGATTAATCCCTCCGAATTAGTAGGAGTTAATATTTCAATGTATTTCAATTTAGCAAAATCTGAGCTCAGATAATCCATATGATAGATTTGAAAGATTGAAATATAATGTAGATAACTTATCTAAGATTGACAGTTAAATTCTAGATCATCCTCAAGCATTAGGATCAAAGAGATGAATTATACAGTAACCATACGCCAATAGATTCTTGAATGTTGCTTCGCCATCATTCGACCTATCCGGATGTCAGGTCACCATTGCTAGATGGTTACATCAATTGGTTTAAAAATTTATTTCTATGCTATCAACTTAGGTTCGAACCTATGGGGTCACACTTAAAAGAAGTTTCTAACTGATCATATGGCTGATCAACGATTGAGAATCGTTCAAGGACCTAATCATTAAATCGATTGATGATTAACCTTATACAAAAGTTATAATAAATTTATTCACCAAGTGTTAGTGAATTAATAGAAGATTAATTAGTAATTAGATTATTGATTAACTCAATTTATTTAAGCAAAGAGGATTAAATAAAATCTAATTGAATTGGATTCAATTAGGTTTGACCCGATTAGGTTATAAGATGACCTAATCACTAAGGGAGAATTTTTCTAATTTGATCAGAATTTTAGTTTAATCAATTCTTAATTTAATTAAAATTTAATTAAGAATTTATGAACCTAATTAGATTAAATTTTATCTATTTTATTTGGGCTAAACTAGATGTGATTTGGTTTGGATTCAAATAAGAAAATAAAGAGTCCATATAGGATTGGACTCTCCTCCCCTTGTGCCATAATTTTTGATGCCATTCTTCTTTATGCACAAATAGTTTTTGCATGAGATTTTTTCATGTCAAAGAGCTCTTTCCCTTCTCTATCTCACATCCAAATTTGATTTGGTTTTGATAAAAGAAAGATTTTGAAATTAGATTTCAAAACATTCCTTGTCAAGAGAGTCTGTGTTAGGATTTGATACTTTGAGATTCAGCCCACATTGAGCCTACAGCAAGGTTCGCGGTGAAAAATGGAGTCCAACGAGACCAAGATCACCCAAAACGGAGCTCGGATGGAGGAGATACAAGCTTTTGAAGTCGGCACGAGATTCGAGGCAGTGGAGGACTGCCGGCGATCGGCTGCGGGCGGCAGCGGCGCGGCCGCAGGCGGCGGCACACGGGACGTGCGACCCAGGCCCGAACGGGATGCGCGACCCATGCGGGCGGGCGGCCCAGGTGGGCACACGGCCTAGCCGGGTGCGCAGCCCAGGCGCGCGCAGGCCCGCGTGCGGGAGCGGGCCGGCCCAGGCCCAGGCAGCCTGCTGGCCCTTTGCCCTGGTCCACCATGGACCGGGCGGTCCACGATTGGGCCTGTGGACCGTGCAGGCATTTTCCATTTGTTTCGCACGGTCCACGGCACTATTCTATGAACTGGTCACGATCAGAGGGCATGGGTTGATCTGTTTTTTGATTCGACGGTTGAGAACCTAATTTGGGTTGATTAAGGACTCTTAAACCTAATCTAATTGGATTTTAACCCTTTAAAAGGGCCTGTGCGTGAAACAGAGAGGAGGGAGATCAATTTTTTGCACCGTATGAAGCCCGTACGGAACCCGAGAGAAGAGAGAGGCGGAAGCACTGAGAGAGAAGGAGCAGGAGGCTCTTGGACAGCGGTCGCCAGGTACTTCAGGGGTTCAGGGGGTCTTCCAAGAGAGAGAGAGCTTTTGTGAGGGGAACTTCTAGTGAGAGAGAATTAGGTGTACAAGGGTTGAGGGTGAGGTCTCCTCTTGTAAATTTTTTTTTTCATAGTGAAGTTTGCATGCCCCCTGGAAGCGAGCCCTTTTGTGGCTGATCCACGTATTTTGATTATTTTTTCTTTTTGTTTTGTTCCTTCTTTCTTCCTGCTGCATCGCATGGTACTGAAAGGATCTTGGGAGGTGGTGTCCTGGCCAGACATCCACCCAACAAGTGGTATCAGAGCAAGATGGTACAAGGACGCAGATTGCAGTGGTGGTGAGCAAGACTGAAGATGGAGAAGACAGGAACAATCAAGATGGAGATTAACAAGTTCAATGGTAAGAGCAATTTCTCCTTGTGGCAGGCATGGGTGAAAGACGTGCTCATCCAACAGGGGTTGATCGATGCTCTCTTGTGCAATGAGAAGCCGACCATCATGGAGGTGCGGGATTGGAAACGGCTACAGATGCAGGCGGTGAGTACCATCCGCATGTACCTGGCGGATGAGGTGGTGATCCATGTGCTGAGCGAGACTTCCCCGATGGTGCTGTGGTCGAAGCTCGAAGAGTTGTACATGGTGAAGTCTCTCACCAACACTCTTTTCTTCTGGAGACAGTTCTACCAACTGCGGATGACTGAGGGACAGAGCGTGCAAAAGCATCTGAGCCACTTCCAGAAGATCTTCACCGACCTCCTTAGAGTTGGCGAGAACATTGAGGATAAGACCAGGGTGCTAGTTTTGCTGGCGTCGCTTCCCCCTTCGTACGAGTCCTTGGTGACTACTCTTCTAGTGGGGAAGAGCACTATCAAGATGGACAAGGTCACCACGGTGATATTCCAGAATGAGGTTCTTAAGAGGGAGAACCCAGCTTCGAGCTCAGGTGGTGGTAGCTCAGCTTTGGTGGCTTCTGGATGAGCAAGAGGTGGTAGACGGAGCGACAGGAGATCGCAATGAGGGCAGTCTAAGTCCAGGAGGGACTTGAGCAAAATCAGATATTATCGGTGTGAGGAGTTGGGGCATCTAGCCAGAGATTGCCCTCAACTTAAAAATCAGACGGTGGCTGCTGTAACGACGGCCGGCAGTAATTCAGATGGAGATGTCCTGGAGATATCTGACGAGGTATCTACTTCTTTCCAGCAGTGGATATTAGATTCTGCATGCCCCTATCATGTATGTTGCAGAGAGGAGCAGTTTGACTCCCTGAAGAATAGTGAGGGCACTGTATATCTGTCGGATGGATCGAGCTGTGCGATCAGAGGCATTAGGATGGTTACCTGAAGGATACATGACGGTGCAGTGAGGAGATTGGGGGAGGTCCAATACATACCTGATTTCAAGTGAAATCTTATCTCACTTAGCAGACTGGATTCGAGAGGCTACAGGACGGTAGCTGGTGGAGGAATCCTGAGGGTGTTATGCGACGATAGGATTGTGCTGGAGGGGAAGAAGGAGAGCAGAGGACATTATTACCTGACAGGGAGCTTAGTGCTAGGTGGAGCTTCGGGAGCCAGGTGGAGTTCAGAGTGAGGTGGAGCTCCAGGAGGCAGATCAGGCACGAGACAGGAGACTCGGGAGGACGAGAGGCGACGTTGCAAGGTGAGATTCCTATTGCCACAGGATGATGCCCCGAGCAGGTCTCAGGTCAGGAGGAGCACAGCATACGACGGAGATGAGATCGAGCAGCCTGACTCGACTCTCATGTTTGTCCATCCATGACCAGCAGACGATTGCCCCAGGGCATGGGGGCGAGGAGATCCAGAAGCTCTCGGAGTTTGGAGGAGGCCGAATATTGAGTCGAGGTGGAGATTGTTAAGATTTGATATCTCGAGGTTCAGTCCATATTGAGCCCACAACGAGGTTCACGATAAAAAATAGAGTCCAACGAGACCAAGATCATCCAAAATGAAGCTCGGATGGAGGAGATACGAGCTTTTGAAGTCGGCATGAGATTCGAGATGGCGGAGGACCACCGCCGATCGGCGGCGGGCAGCAGCGGCGTGGCCGCAGGCGGCGGTGCGTGGGACACGCAACCCAGGCCCACACGGGATGCGCGACCCATGCGGGCGGGCAGCCCAGGCAGGCGCGCAGCCCAGGCGCGCACAGGCCCGCACGTGGGAGTGGGCCGGCCCAGGCCCAGGCCCAGGCGGCCTGCTGGCCCTTTGCCCCAGTTCACCGTGGACCGTGCGGTCCACGGCTGGGCCTGTGGATCGTGCAGGCATTTCTCATGCATTTTGTGCGGTCCACGGCACTATTTCGTGGACCGATCACGATTGGAGGGCGTAGGTTGATCTGTTTTTTGATCCGACGGTTGAGAACCTGATTTGGGTTGATTAAGGACTCTTAAACCTAATCTAATTGGGGTTTAACCCTTTAAAAGGGCATGTGCATGAAACAGAGAGGAGGGGGATCGGTTTTTCATGCCGAACGAAGCCCGTACGGAACCCGAGAGAAGAGAGAGGTGGAAGCGCTGAGAGAGAAGGAGTAGGAGGCTCCTGGACAGCGGTCGCCAGGCACTTCAAGGGTTTAGGGGGTCTTCCAAGAGAGAGAGAGCTTTTGTGAGGGGAACTTCTAGTGAGAGAGAATTGGGTGTACAAGGATTGAGGGTGAGGTCTCCTCTTGTAAAATTTCTTTTTCATAGTGAAGTTTGCATGCCCCGTGGAGGCGAGCCCTTTTGTGGCTGATCCACGTATTTTGATTATTTTTTCTTTTTATTTTATTTTTTTTTCTTCCTGCTGCATCGTGTGGTACTGAAAAGATCTTGGGAGGTGGTGTCCTAGCCAGACATCCACCCAATAGTCTGTTCTTATCCAAATCACTCCACACGCCATCCCTTTTATTCTCCTTCTTTTGTGTGACTTTTTAAGAGAATTTTTTGCATAAAAAATCTGATAATGATCTAATTCACCATGAAAAATTATGAGAAAGGGTGTCCCATATTTTTTTTGGGTGTGTTTTGGCATGAGATTGTGAAGGTGCAACAACTATGGAAGAGTCCAACATCTCTAGGACTCTTCATCCCAACCTCCTTACATGTTGAAATAAAAGGAGTTTTATTTCATTCTTATGTGTGTAAGACATCAGAAAAAGAGACCTTCATGTGAGGAAGCTTTGGGGCATGGGTTCATGGCGTAAAAAGAGAAGGAGAGTCTTTTCTCTTTGGGTGTGTGCAAAAACCTAGTTTCTAGGGTTTTGGTCTTAAGGGTTTGGAAAGAGAGAAAAAATAAGGAAAAAATATTTTCTTCTCCATATTTCTTTCACCACTTCATCTCCTCCAAAAGTCCATCTTCAACCTCTGAAAAATTTCAAAAATTTAAAAAAAAGATCCAGATCAGTCAAGAAGAAGGTCTTCACGCAAGCTAGCACTCCCGAGAAGATCAATCAGATTGGAGCTTCGAGTGGACTACCTATAGAGGCTGGACATACGTATGACTGCAAGCAACTAGTAAAGATCATCTTCACTATCTCTCAGTAGTAGCAATCATCGACCCATAATCAGGTATTGAGTTCTAAACTCAGATAGACATGGATTTGATCTACTGCTTACATCCATGCATGCAGATTTTATGATGTGATTATTTTAAATTTTATATGCAACATATCATATGTTGTTCTTTGGATTGATTTTTATGATTACAAAGAATTTGAAGGGATACTATTGATTTTCGCTTGAAAAAGACTTATTGCTCTTCAGGGACAAAATCATAATTTTACCAAAACCTTGATTTGAAAGCATCAAATGATAGAACAAAAGATTTGTGATCTATTGGTGAAAATTTTATTATTTTTGGACATGTATTTTAAAAGATATGCATGTTTGAAAAATATGAGTTGACCCATGAGTCGACTCATGGCACATGAGATGATTGGCACACTGAATTCTTGGCCGGCACAAACTTGGCACACCTTGTGAGTCGACCCATGAGTCGACCCCCAAGGCATGAGTCGACCCATGAGTCGACCTCTACGGGTTTTGGGCTAATTTTACAGAACCTTGCTTCCCATTTGATTTTCTGGTATTCTTCCACAGAGGTCGACCCATGAGTTGACCCCCAAGCATGAGTCGACCCATGAGTCGACCCCTGTGATGGGATTGTTTTATAATGGCTAGTTTTTAATCCATTTTAAGTACTTTTAATGCTCATTTAATATGGTCTAACGGCTTTATTTCAGCCCAGAATGTTTTCCACTATTTCTTGAAGCTATAAAAGGGACAAATAGGTGGGAATCATTAAGAAGAGAGATTTTGAAAAAGAAATTTCAAGCAAACTTTTCAGTCCTAAGCAAAAGCTCACTCAAAGCATTCAAGAAGCCTTTAATCCAAGCTCACCAACTCCTCAAGTACACATTCAAGTCTCCAACCACCTTGAGGAAATCAAAAAGGGTCTTCTTCTTCTTGAGTAAAGTATATTTGAAGTCTCATACGCTTATTAAAGGAACTTTCTTTGTACTTACTTATGCTATTCATTGTTATACTTTGTTTGAGTTATTATTTTTGTTTTGGAAGGGTTCCAAAATAAGGGAAGGTTGATCCGAACCTTGAATCGGAGTGTATTGGATTGGTTTGTACCCGAAAAATAAGTGGACTAGCTTGGGATAGCTAGAGTCGGAGTTTCCGATATTTGTATTCGGGTTGAATACAAGATTAGTAGATTGGAATTCTCAAGTAGGAGCTTGGAGAGTTGATGTAGGTGCAAGGTTGGCACCGAACCACTATAAATCTTTTTGTTTGTGTTGTGTCTAATTGCTCTTCTTTATCTCTCCATTACTCTCTTGCACTCTTGCATTTAGCCATTAGTCTTAAATTAACTTTACTCTCCCAAGTTATTTAGCTATTGTCAAATATTTTTTCATAAGACATAAGTTAAGCATAAAATTTTTAGAAACCCAATTCACACCCCCGCCCTCTTGGGTTGCATAGCTAGGCAACATCATATCATAGATCTTAAAGTAGATTGATTTGATGATTAGATCATATACATATTAAATTAATTTGATTAATCTAATTATCTTTCACTGTAATTTATTCAAAAATTTTTGAAATACATGCATGAAATCGCCTACATTTTCTAACAGTTTAGACAAAAAAAATATTTTTAGAGCAATTCCAAAACCTTCCATCCATTGATCTCAATAAAGAATCTACTTCATGAAGGTACAAGTGAAAAGATCAAAGTATGCAAAAAGTTCACCTTAATAAATTAGGTTTTTAGCATTTCTTACTAAGTAACCGGGCTCCTTCGCCTAAGTAAGCATTGTTGTTCATATAAAAAGGTGAGAATGTGAAGAAACCTTTTATAGAGACAGTCTTAACTCGTAGTCTTTTTAACTCGAGTCAGCAAGACTGAGGGATGTTCCACACCTAATGCCCTAAAGTCAACTATTTTGGGAGTCATTGGCCTAAAGCTCGCTATAAGAGTCAATTAGAAAGCTTAAAGGGTTAGGACATTGCACTGACTGTACATGTGAATATTTAGCAAAAAAAAGAGAGAGACAAAAGAGAATAAGGGGACTAAACTATAAAAAGACACTATACCAAACCCACAACAAGTTAGAGGACTTAAAGAGTAAGGTAGAAAGTTGGTGAAAGTAAAATTCTCAAAATTTCTATGGGCTTTACTCAACCACTAACTGGATTGAAATAATAATCTAATAAAGTGCCTCTTTAATGGTTTGATCGAGTATCAACTGCCTTTAGAAGTGCTCAGGATAACTTCTAAATCAAGGATGAGTTGGTATATGCTACTAATTTATTATTTTGCTCAAAGATGAGTAAAGTTCAAGTTGGGAGGTGTGATAAGTACTATAAACATGTTAATACAAGCATCAATTTATAAATTAATTTATCTTTATTCTTTAAGAATTGATGCTTTTATTTATCTTTTACAGGAAAGATGATTGCTAATGCAAAGAGTTCGATTCACAGGTTAAAAGGACTCAAATTAGGAGCAAATCGGACTTAAAATAGATCCCAAATGAAGACCTAAAGGAGGCTCAAATCCAAGCAAAATTGGGCTAAAAATCAATCCAAATCGAAACTCAAATTAACCCAAAATCGACCTATCAAATCGCTTGGTGTACCATTCACCGATCGATCGGTCCACAGAAATGAGGCACAGTCCATGACTCAGTCCACATCGCGATGCATGGAGAGGTGGGTTGGATTTGTGCCATTAAACGGCTGGCACTTGATCAAACATCTGATCAGATGGCTGAGGGAGCTCTATTCCATGTCAAGTGGTGGTGGCCCACTTCATTTGCATGATCCAATAGTTGAGAACAATTTAAAGGCATGATCGGATGGTCTGGAGAGCTGCTAGCTGGCAGAACAAATCAGGAGCTGATCTTTGCGCAATCTGATGGCTCCAAATCAATCTAGCACAAGATCCAATGGTCAGAGTGGCTTCCAACTATGATAAGGGCTGATTTGTTGAGATTTGGGACATTTAAACCTAATCGAATGGCCAGAAAATGAGGATTTCACCTGGACACATTTGGGATGCAAATTTGATAGTTTGAATGTAGCTAGGAATCCTAATACATGAGGAATACAGAGATGTGATATTTATAAAAGCTATAGAAAGGGGTCCAAGGTGTAGAGAAAAATAGAATAGAAAGTTGAAAGAAAATTATGGAGAAAAAAAGAGAGGAAGAGGGGGAAGAGTTTGGAGCTTTGGGAGAGAGGAGATTCTGCTGCGTCTTCTTCAAGTTCTTCTTCAACCTTTCAATAAGATGGAGTTTTTGATGGTGAGTGAGATCCAACCCATGAGTAGCTAAATCCTTCATCTTCAGGAGAGTAGATGAAGTCTTAAAATCTAGATTTATATTTTATTTTCTTATTCTTATTATGCATTTTTTTTATGCAATCAACTACTTGAATGTTGTAAAGCTTTTTCTTTTTGATTAATATTGAATATTTAGCAAACATAAATAGTTTCTATGATTTTATTTATGTGTTCAAGTAGTAGTTTTCATCATTTCATAGAATAAATTTTTGAATAGTTTATGACTATATAGAGACGAGTCATGATCTAAGGATACGATTCATGCTCAGTGAGATAAGCTATGCTTGGAATTTAATCATGAATTTATCTTTTTTCAATCACTAAGGCGTGTAGTTTTTAGTGATTTAGATTGCTTTAATTAAAATATAAATTTGTAATTAAAGTGATTAAAGGATGGATTCAAAAATCTGAGGTACTTTCTTCTACTTGATTTTTTTCAACTTTATTTCTATCAAACTTGTTTCTTTTATTTTTAAAAAATTTTAAAATCTTAATTCATCACTTTATTTTCTAACTTGAACACAACTCAGCTCTTTGATCTCCGAAGATATGATCCCGACTCATCCTATCTATATAGTTTGAGTTAAAGTTTATTTTTGACCACTTCCGATAGTGATAATATACTCTTACAATCCTTCATAGAATATATATAATATATTATGAATAGATAGACTGGGCTCAAGTCGATCGAATCTGAGCCCAAATCCAATCAACCCCCTAACCCTTCGATCGACATGGATCTCAATGTAAGCACTTTTAACTAATGGAGGGGCTCTCATGGCCATTTCCCTATTGTGGCTTTTGAAAAGAAAAAAAAATCTACATTGATAAGGATGGGATTGTATCACATGTGGGCACACAAGGCTGTCGTTTCAAACAACAGCCTCTCATTTTTCTTCTCTCTTCTTCTCTCTTCCTTCTTTCTTCTATGAAAATCCTCTCCTCTCTTCCATCAAAAAGGTCCTCCTCATCAACCCCTAGCTTTCGCCCCCTCCTCAACTCCTACCCATCACCTCCCCAATCCCTTCTCCTCTCTTTTCTCTCTTGGATTAAAGGAGAACCCCACCTATTGCCACCCTAATTTTCCCCCAATCCCCTCTCTTCTCATCTCTCTCTCTCCCCCCCCACCATTTAGATAACTCCCACCTATCTCCCCCCCCCAATCCCCTCTCCCCCCTTGTTTAGGGTCATCGACCCTCCTCTCCTCCCAAAGACCCCACCTGCTACTGGCCCTTTATTCTCATCTCTAACCCCCACCCACCGGTATATGTTCTTCTCTCTTCTCCAAACACCATTACTGATGGCCCTTATTCTCATCTCTTCCCCAAACCCAACCTATCGTTGGCCAAGATGTGATGCTTCAAGAGTTCAAAAGGAAGATGCTGATGTTGATCTGAGAGTACTACTTGAAGGATGGGAAGGAGTACTTAATACATTGATTTGATCAATAAAAAGATAAGTTTATTTTTCATTCAAGTGTGATGTGTCCTTAAATCATCCATAGAATTAGTTTTTAATGCATATTCTCAAAGCGTTGAGAATTAAAAATATATATTTAATCCTAAATGCTCCCGATCATAGGATCATCATGAGGATGGAGATCGATCCAGATAGACTGACGCACATATCACTTTCTTTGGGATATATGAGTCTCTAGTTTATAGTATAGAGATACTGGATGACGAGTGTGGATAGTTGTTAGAGAATAACTAGTACTGAGCGTGATCATAGGAGAGATCACTTTGATTTCTATTCAATCGTCAGTGATTATCTCGATGCTGTAGTTGTGTGAATGATCTTTTGATTTGAGATTATACTACTACTCATAGTGAGGCTGTTAGAGTTTAACTGACACATAAACATGGATCTCAATGAGTCTTTGTAGTGGATGTTGGTGACAGTTGATCCACTGTAGGAGTAGGATGCACATCAAGATAGGATTTATCAACCTTGATAGAGAGGAGTAGTCCTATGAGATTTAAAAGGTTAAATCCAAGAATCTATGGCCATAGTAGTATAATTGATGAAAAAGAATTTTCATAGAAATCACAACTAGACTTGAGCTAATCGAATCTATCATATGACTGATGTTGAGGTTTGACAATTTATCCATGACCTGTCATCAAGTCAGGACTCACAATAGAGAGACTGAATCACATGTTAACTATACCTAGAGATTTATTTTAGTTCTACTGAGTTGCCACTACATACTGCTAGGTGTCATTGATGGATTGTAAGAGCTCACTAGGTTTGTTATGGATCGACAATCCTTGATGAGTTAGTATTGCTCCATGAATTGATTTTGATGATTACAAAATATTTGAGGGGATTACTAATAATTTTGACTTAACAAAAAAATTATTGTATTTTAGGGATAAAATCATAATTTTATCAAGTTTTGATTCGAAAGTCTCAAAAGCAAGAACAGAAGATTTGTGATCTATTAGAGATAATTTTATATTTTTTTGATGTATATTTTGAGAGAAAATCAAGTTTAAAGAAAAGGGTCGACCCTATGAGTCGACCCCTGTCAAAAGGGACTGAACGGCACACTATTTTTAGCTGGCACATCCAAAGGAGATGATCCTAGGGGTCGACCTCTGTTGTCTGTGCATGTCAAAGATATAGAATAGTCAGTTTCTGTTCTGCACCACAGAGGTCGACCCCAGGCACACCCAAAGGGGATGACCCTAGGGATCGACCTCTGTGTCTGTGCAAGCCAAAGATACAGAACAGTCAGTTTCTATTCTGTACCACAGAGATCGACCTCAGGGGTCGACCCCTCTGCAGAGGACGACCCTATGAGTCCACCCCTGTGATGGAAAATCTCCGTAATGGCTAGTTTTTCAACTCATTTTTATAGTATTTAATGCTCATTTGATAAACTTCAACAGCTCTAATCCTACCCAAATTACTCTCCACCATCTATTGAAGATATAAAGGCACTTAAGGGAGGGAAAAAGATAAGAGATTCAAGCATTCATTTGAGCCCTAAGCAAAAAACCCTCTTCAAACAAAAGAAGCTTTCATTTCAAGTTCACCAATCCCTCAAGAGCTCATTCAAGTCTTCAATAATCTCAAAAAAAATCAGAAAAGCTTCTTTCTTATTGTGTAAAGTGTACTTAAAGTTTTATTTGCTCATTAAAGAAGCTAAACTTGTATTTCTTTGTCATTATCTCTTATACTCTATTTTTGTCTTGATCTTTAGTTTTGGAAGGATTTCAAAATATGGATAGATTGATCTGAACCTTGAATAGAATTGTATTGGGTTAGCTTGTACCCAGAAAATAAGTATTCTAACTTAAAATAGCTAGAGTTTGAGATACCGACGTTGTATTCTTGTTGAATATATTTTAATAGATTTAAATTTCCAATAGATGCTTGGAGAGTGGATGTAGGTGCAAGGTTGGCACCGAACCACTATAAACTTTTGATTATTTATGGTAGGCTTACTTATTCTCTATCTAAATTTTTTTATTTTCTTGCATTCTTGCATCTCATTTCTACACTTTGCTTAAATCACTTACTACATATAACTTGCTTATTATTACTTAATCCTTGTGGTTTTAAATTAACTCTAAAATTTTAAAAACTCAATTCACCCTCCCTCTTGGGTTGCATAGCTGGACAACAAGTGGTATCAGAGCTCGGTGCTCTAGCCCTACTTTGATTTAACTATCAAAGAGATAAAGATCTATGACAACTCAAGTTGGTGCTTCACTAGCTAAAGGGCAATCCACAAACTGACCTCCATTTTTCAATGGGTCAAACTACACCTATTGAAAAGCTCGAATAAAAATTTTTATTCAAGTACTTGATTATGATATGTGGAGTATCATAGTTAATGGACCACACACATCAACTAAGATAATTGATGGTATAGAATCAACCAAATTCGAAAGAGAATGGGATGAGATTGACAAGAAAATGGCTCAACTCAATACTAAAGTCATGAATATTTTATATTATGCTTTAGATGCTAATGAATTTAATCATATTTCAACATGCATGTCGGCTAAAAAAATATGGGATAGGTTAGGAGTAACACATAAAGGCACTAATCAAGTTAAGGAATCAAAAATTAGCATACTTGTGCACAAATATGAACTCTTTAAAATGGAGCATGATGAATCAATAACTGAAATATTTACTCATTTTACGGATATTATTAATGATCTAAAAAGTCTTGATAAGTCTTATTCTAACAGCGATCTTATGAGAAAGATTCTTAGATCTTTACCAAAGACTTGGGAGGCCAAAGTGACCGCAATCCAAAAAGTTAAAGATCTGAATATTTTACCCTTGGAGGAGCTTCTAGAATTGCTAATGACACATGAGCTAAGCATGAAACAACATCAAGAAGAAGATATCAAGAAGAAGAGGACAATCACCCTCAAATTCACTGCTCAACTCGATGAAAAATCTGATGAAACAGAAAATGAAGAGAAAGATGAAGAAATAGCCCTCATCACTAGAAAGTTTAAAAGATTTTTGAAGAAAAAAAAAATAAGGGATGAGAAAGAGGCCACCTACAAAAGGGGAGCATAGCAAGAAGAAGGATAAGAAGCAGCTCCTTATTTGTTATGAATGTAAGAAGCCGGGATACTTTAGGTCCGAATGTCCACAACTTAAAAAGGGCCCCAAGAAGTACAAGAAAAAAGCTATGGCGGCTACATGGAGTGATAGTGATGAGTCAAGCTTCGAAGAAGAAGATTCACATGAACAAGCCAACTTGTGCCCAATGGCACATGAAAATAAGGTAAACGCTGAAACTCCTAATGACTTTACTTTTAAAAAGCTTCTAGAAGTATTTTATAATCTAGTTGATGATCTAAAGAAGTTAGGGGTAAAGAACAAAGAATTGAAATCAAAGAATCAATCTTTACTAAAAGAAAATGAGATTATTTCGAATAAAAAATCGATCTTGACACAAAAAAATCTGAACTTAAAAAATAAAATTGTTAAGTTAAAATTTATGATAAAAAAGTTCACTCTAAGTTCAAATAAACTTCAAATGATACTTGATAATCAAAAGACCATTTATGATAAAATCGATCTTGGCTACAACTCTTTAAAAAAATAAAAATTTTTGAAAAATATATTTGTGAACTCAACAAGCAACAAGTTTTCAAATATTACGTACTTTAAATATGGTAAAGTAGGACACAAATCCTATACATGTTTCTCTAGCAAATCTAAAAATTTTAATGTGAAGAAAATATGGGTTCCAAAAGGAACCATTGTGACTAACCAAAAAGGACCCAAGAAAACTTGGGTACCTAAAGTCAAAACTTGATTTTTGTATGTAGGTGTGTCTTGTATCTCAAGGAATAAATCAGAAATGGTATCTTGATAGTGGGTGCTCAAGACACATGATCGGTGATGAATCTCAATTCATCACACTTGATGCAAAAGATGGAGGGATGGTCACCTTTGGAGACAATAGCAAAGGAAAGATCATTGGTATAGGTAACATTAGTATCACTCCCTTCAAATATATTAAAAATATTTTATCAGTAGATGGTTTGAAACATAATCTATTAAGCATTAGTCAATTCTATGATAAAGGGTACAAAATTATTTTTGAATCTTCATTATGCATAGTAACTAGTCCCAATGATGAAGGCATTAAATTTATTGGGCATAGACATGGTAATGTTTATATGGTCGATTTGAATGATCTTTCCAAGATAAATATGCAATACCTAGTAGCCTTGAATGCCAAACTTAATAAGACCAGTTGGCTTTGGCACCGTAGGCTTGCACATATTACCATGCATTCACTTTCAAAACTTATTAAAAAGAAATTGGTTACCAGTTTACCTAAATTAAATTTTGAAAAAGATAGAATTTATGATGCATACCAACTAGATAAACAAATAAAAGTCTCATTCAAATCTAAAAATATTATTTCAACTTCTAGGCCATTAGAATTATTGCACATGGATTTATTTGGACCCACTAGAACTACTAGTTTAGGTGAAAAATGATATGACTTTGTAATTATTGATGATTTCTTTCATTTTACATGAGTTTTCTTTTTGGCACATAAGGATGAAATTTTTCATGTATTCTCAAAATTTTATCAAAAAATTACTAATGAAAAAAAATTTTTAATTCAAAATATTTGAAGTGATCATGGAATCAAATTTGAAAATCAAGAGTTTGAAAATTTTTGTGATGAAAAAGATATTGACCATAACTTTTTAGCACCTAAGATACCCCAACAAAATAGAATAGTAAAAAAAATAGAACCCTTGAAGAAATAGCCCGTACCATGCTATGTGAAAGCAACCTCCCAAGATACTTTTGGACGGAAGCAATTAACACAGCATGTTACATTTTAAACTGTGCTTTAATTAGACCAATTCTAAAGAAAACACCCTATGAGCTTTGGAAAGGAAGAAAATCAAACATTACATTTTTTCATATTTTTGGTTGCCGATGTTTTGTTTTGAATAATGGTAAAGAGAGATTAAAAAATTTTGATGCAAAATCTGATGAAGCTATTTTTCTTGGTTACTCCTTTTATAGCAAAGATTTTAGAGTTTTCAACAAAAGAACTTTAGTAGTAGAGGAGTCAATACATATTGTTTTTTATGAGACTAATGATCTTCCTTCAAAGAAGAATGAAGGTATTGATGATGCTGATCCTCTTATAAAAGGAATGAAAGAGCTCACCCTAAAAGACTCAACGATTCAAAATGAAGAAGAATATAAAAACAAACAAGAGGATGAAGGTGAAGAACAACAAGAACAATCTCAAAGAACAAATGATCTATCCAAAGAATGGAGGTATGATCACAATCACCCCAAAGAATTAATCATTGGGGATTCTACATATAGAGTAAGAACTCGTTCTTCACTTAGAGATGCATACAATCATTTTGTATTTGTTTCTCATTTTGAACCTAAAATCATAGATGAAGTTGAAAAAGATTATAATTGGATAAATACAATGCAAGAGAAACTTAATCAATTCGAAAGAAATAATATATGGACTTTAGTATCAAGATCTAAAAATTATCCAGTAATTGATACAAAATGGGTATATAGAAATAAATTGGATGAACATAGAAATATAATTAGGATTAAAGCAAGATTGGTTATAAAGGGATATAATCAAGAAGAGAAAATTAATTTTGATGAGACCTTTGCACCTATTGCTAGATTAGAAGCAATTAGGCTTTTACTTGCATATGCATGCTTTATGAATTTTAAGTTGTTCCAAATGGATATCAAAAATATTTTTCTAAATAATTACATTGCTAAAGAAGTATATGTAGAATAACCTCTCGATTTTGAAAATCATGCTTTTCCTAATCATATTTTCAAATTAAACAAAGCATTATATGGTTTAAAATAAGCACCTAGGGCTTGGTATGAAAGGTTAAGTAAATTCTTGCTTAATAATAATTTTTTAAGAAAAAATATAGATACAACCCCTTTCATTAAAAAAAATCATGATAATATCTTAGTTATACAAATATACGTTGATGACATTATATTTGGATCTACTAATGAAACTCTTTGTCAAAATTTTGCTAAGCTCATGTAGGGGGAGTTCGAGATGAGCATGATAAGAGAACTTATATTCTTCCTCAGACTCCAAATCAAACAAACAAAGAAAGGGATCTCCATCACCCAAAGCAAGTATACAAGAGAACTACTCAAAAGATTTGGAATGGAGGGCTCCAAAGCAATTGGTACCCCCATGAGCCCATCATGTAAGCTTGACAAGGATGAAAGAGGTAAAAATATAGACTCAAAATTTTATAGAGGTATGATTGGTTCTTTATTATATTTAATTGCTAGTAGACTAGATATTATGTTTAGTGTTTGTCTATGTGCATGCTTTCAATCAAATCCAAAAGAATCATATTTAAATACAGTTAAAAGAATTCTTAAATATTTAAAAGGTATACAAACTCTAAGATTATGATATTCTAAGGACTCTTCAATTGACTTAATAGGATATTCAGATGTCGATTTTGCTGAATGTAGATTAGATAGAAAAAGTACTAGTGAAACTTGCTAATTTTTTGGAGTTAACTTAATCTCTTGGTTTAGCAAGAAGCAAAATTCAGTGGCACTGTCTACGGCTGAGGCCGAATATATTACAGCTGAAAATTGCTGTGCTCAAATCTTGTGGACTAAGCAACAACTTGAGGACTTTGGCATCAAACTCAATGAAACTCTCATAAGATGTGATAACACTAGTGCTATTAATCTAACTAAAAATCTAATTCAGCACTCTAGATCAAAGCATATTGAAATTAGATATCATTTCATAAGAGAACATGTCCAAAATAATGATATAATTTTTGATTATGTATGTACTAAAAAATAATTGGCTGACATCTTTATCAAGGCTTTAAGTGAAGATAGATTTTGTAAAATTAGGAAAGAACTAAGAATCCTTGACTCATCAACTTAAGTATCTTTCTGATTTCTAATTTTTTTTGCCAAAAATTTATTAAACCAAATTTTGAGCTCAATTCTCATCTCTCCTTTCTTAAAAAGCTCAAAACTATCCTTCATATGATTAATCTCTTAAATAGACATCCTTCCTTCAAGTTTTAATTTTTTTCAAAATTTTTCCATCATTTTTTGAATTTTTCTAGCCATGAGTCGACCTCCAAGGTCGATCCTAGGATAAACTTATAATTTTTATTAAAATCCATCAGATGCTCTATTTTATTGAAAAATCTCCTTTTGTAAAAAAGCTGACCCTTTGCCTTTCGTCTTCCTCATCCCATCGAACAAAAATCTCCTCCCTCTCCACTCTCTCAACTGCAAAAATTCTCTTAAATTCTCTCTTCCCACCATGTTTTCCCCTTCAAATCATCCTTTTAGGAACTAAATCCCTTTTCCTTTTCTTTCTTATTTGGGCGGATCAAGCTTACCCTAGCTTCAAACCCTCTTCTCCAAACCAGTGGTCTATCTTCCCAAAATCCTTATTTTTCCTCTAAAATTATTTCCACTCTACCTCTCATTATGTCTTCTAAGCTGTTTACAAGTCTCTTTTATCCGAAATGGCTCTCAAATTGAAGCCACTGTAGAGAAGAAAGTCTGTTTGTGGGTTAGAGGAAAAAGTGCATAGAAAAAGAATGGCAACTAAGCCCTCTCCTACTCCAACCCCAGTTTCAGATCCTGCTCCAGCTTTTTCACAATCTCCACTTAGTCCAAGCAAGGTACCACTCTCCAATTGAAAAGTAGAATCTGAGAAGAACATAGATTTTAAGTTTTTTTAAAAAGAGGAGTTCTCAATTGGATCAAAAATTAAAAGTCAAGGATGAAAGTTTTATTATCTATTAAAGGAAAATACTTATGTTGATTTGATCAGAGAGTTCTGTTTAGATTTAAGTTACTATAATGGAATAGTAAAGTCTTCAGTGAAAGGTGTAAATATTGTTCTTGATCCATTGTATTTGGGACAAATCTTGCACTTGCCTTGTGAAGGTTATACTCATATGGAGCTCCCAATCAAAGAAAAGGGACTAAGTGTTATTTTAGGGAGAGTATTTACTGAAAATTTAAATAAATTAGAAGTAAGGATACTTTCAGTAGAGATGAGACTTTTGCATCACATGGTGACCAAACTTTTTATCCCTAGGAGTGGCAGGCATGACCTCTTATCTGATAGAGATATTTGCATCATATACCATGTGATCACCGAGACCCCCTTGAACCTTCCTACTCTGATGATTGAGGCCATGAGAGAGACCCTAAATAGGTCTAAGGCTCACCTGCCTTATGGTATGGCACTCATCCTGATCTTTAGGAGGTTCAAAGTCTATTTTGAGAGGGAGGTAGTCATCAGATTATCACATTCTGACACCATCAACCACCACACACTGCATCGCATAGGTTTTTCAAAGACTGATGGTAGTTGGTTGAAGGGTGTTGAGGAGAGAGTAGAGGAGAGAGCAGAGGAGGAGAGACCGTCTTCACCTCCTCATGATCATAGAGCATCTCTCGATATTTAGTTCGAGTCTAATCAAGAGGCTGGTCCCTCAGAGTTAGTGAGGAGGGATGCTTCTGTACCACAGTCAGGGAGCAAAGTAGATCCTTCAGAGATCAAACTTATAGATGATCAGATTGAGTGGATGTTCCAGTGTGTTGCTTCTATTTTATCCCAGCAGTTTGCCACCTCAGATTTTACTCAGAGGATGACATCTCAGGCTATTTCAGACCAGACCTTGATCCTTCATATCTCTACTATCTTTTAGATGCTTTCTGCTCAGTCTGTACAACTTGAGAAACTTGAGGGATATATTCTGAGACTGACGGACAGAGTTTTTGATTTGCAGAGGTAGGTATTAGCCTTAGCCCATCCCCAGCCATAAGAGGATATCACGGAGGTCTCCAACCTGTCTGCAGAGGCGGCTAGGCTTTGAGATGTTTTGGAGAGTGGTTTTGATTTTTTGAGGAGAGAGATCAGGGGCTCCAGTGAGGCTGTCTCTACTCAGATTGGTACCCTGATGTAGTCCATGTCGAGAGCTTTGGAATAATTGGACACCATCAGACTTGTTCTCCTAGCAGAGTCCATATCTTCCCAGGCTCCAGGGCCTTCTGGCCCTTCTTCTTGTGTCGGTACTTCTACCCGTGGCTGAGGCAGACGTGGTCGAGGACGTGCCCGTGGCTTTGATCCTGAGTCTCCTCATCATATCTCTGACTCTTTTGATTCTGATGCCTCTAGCCATAATATTTATTAGATCTAGCATAGTTAGTCTTTTATGTCTAGGATCTAACTTATGACCTTTGTATTTGTTGGCTGATTGACACATGGATAGTTGTATTTTTTGTTATCCATGACTTTTGTATGGCCTATGTATTTTGACTTGACTCTTATGTATTGTGACACTTATATATCTGATAACTCTTAAGTCATATTTTGGATATATATATATATGCTTTTAACTTCTATGAATGTTATTTGGATTGATTTTTATGAATGGCATCAATTGAAATGTCTTAATTATGTGATATGAAAAATACCTCATATATGTGCTATGAAATATTATGAATGACAATATCTTCTATATGAGCAAATTGAAATATCTTTTATGATTGCTACAGTGAGGGGGAGTCTTTTTTATTTTTTTCTTTAAAAATCTCTTAAGATCTTAATTAATGTTGTCAAAAAGAGGGAGTAGAGAAATAAAATGAGGCAATAAGCAAATTTATCAAAGAAAATAATCTTATAAGTAATTTTCAAACTAATCTTCAAACTACTCATGATGCATTTATTCAAATAATTGACTATAATGTTTAAGTGATGTATCTTCATAAATTTGAAAATTTTTAATCAATGCTTTATATATGTTGTATTTTGCTTTTGCTCAAGTATTTTGTCATCATCAAAAAGGGAGAGATTGTTGCTCCATGAATTGATTTTGATGATTACAAAATATTTGGGGGGGTTACTAATGATTTTGGCTTGAAAAGAGATTTATTGTATATCAGGGGCAAAATCATAATTTTATCAAGTTCTGATTCGAAAGCTTCAAAAGCAAGAATAGAAGATTTGTGACCTATTGGAGATAATTTCATATTTTTTGGATGTATATTTTGAGAGAAAATCAAGCTTAAAGAAAAGGATCGACCCTATGAGTCGACCCCTGTCAAAAGAGACTGAACGACATGCTATTTTTGACTAGCACACCTAAAGGGGACGACCCTAGGGGTTGACCTCTGTTGTCTGTGCAAGCCAAAGATACAAAATAGTCAGTTTCTATTCTACGCCACAGAGGTCGACCCCAGGGGATGACCCTATGAGTCGACTCCTGTGATGAAAAATTTCTGTAATGGCTAATTTTTTAGCTCATTTTGATAGTATTTAATGCTCATTTAATGTACTCTAACTGCTCTAATCCTATCTAGATTACTCTCCACCATCTATTGAAGATATAAAGGCACTTAAGGGAGGGAAAAAGATAAGAGATACAAGCATTCATTTGAGCCCTAAGCAAAAAGCCCTCTTCAAGTAAAAGAACCTTTCATTTTTAGTTCACCAACCCCTCAAGAGCTCATTCAAGTCTTCAACAACCATGAGAAAAATCAGAAAAGCTTCTTCCTTATTGTGTAAAGTGTACTTAAAGTTTTATTTGTGCATTAAAGGAGCTAAACTTATATTTCTTTGTCATTATCTCTTATACTCTGTTTTTGTCTTGATCTTTAGTTTTGGAAGAATTTCAAAACTTAGATAGGTTGATCTAAACTTTGAATCGGATTAGATTGAGTTGGCTTGTATCCGACAAATAAGTATTCTAGCTTGGGATAGCTAGAGTTAGAGGTACCGACGTTGTATTCTTGTTGAATATATTTTAGTAGATTTAAATTCCTAAGAGGTGCTTGGGGAGTGGATGTAGGTACAAGGTTGGCACCGAACTACTATAAATCTTGATTGTTTATGGTGTGCTTACTTGCTCTCTATCTAAATTTTTTTTATTTTCTTACATTCTTGCATCTCATTTTTACACTTTGCTTAAATCACTTACTACATATAACTTGCTTATTATTACTTAATCTTTGTGGTTCTAAATTAACTTTAAAATTTTAAAAACTCAATTCACCCCCCCTCCTCTTGGGTTGCATAGCTAGGCAGCAGTTAGAGTGAAATTATTTCGATCCATTGAAAAGAGTTTCAATGATACTTTGATAGAGATCATTGTATATCTCACTATCAGATAGAATTGAATCTATGGGGTCGCATAACAAAAGGATTAAGCCTGAAACTAGCACTTGAGCTTATGAAGTGTCAATTGGATTTAGAAAAATCCGATTGGGTTCAAGGTAACCTTGCTAGCATATGGTTGGACCTAATTCTTTTTTTCGTTTAGATTTTTTATTTGATAAGATAATTTAAACTAAATTATTTGCTAATAACATATATGAATAAGATTTATTTGACTCCAATTATTGGGTGTCTAAGATTTTGGATCAATTGAATTAGGGTACAAGTCCCTAATTAATTTTCTTTGATAGTTATTATGGGATGCCACCTTGATTTGATCATGTTGCACGTGTCCTATGATTAGAGGGCCTTTTAATCTGATATAGGGCATCCCTTAGGTGCAAAAGAGGCTGTAAAATAATGGATGTAAGGGCTCCAAGAGTTGGTGCCTAATAGAATTCCTAATGTAAGTTGAATAACTTAAGTTATTAGGAAACCTAATGCAAGTAGGACTTGTATTATGAGATTGAATAGGATTCAATCCTCATGTCTATTGGAAGGGACCTCCCTTAAGGTCCCTAGATCATCCAAACAGCAACCACCCACACCCCATAGAAGTCCCACATGCCCTCTCTTCCTCCCTCCTTTTCTTCTCCTTGGACATCCTCATGCCATAGCACTTGGGGTGTCCCAAGTTCATCCTCATGCCCAAGGCTGTTGGGCATCCCATATATTGTTGGTTGCTGGTGTTTTGTAGTAGCACAAAGTAAGAAAGAAAGATAAGAGAAGAAAAGAAGAAGAAGATCAAGAAAAGAAATCAAGTATTGATCGTAATCCAAGCTTCATTCAGATTCAGCAGGCTAAATTTTCTTAGAGAAAAAAATTTAATTTAAAGAGGATTGTTCCTGGCTGATTTCAAGTGGATATCTATAGAGATTGAATACTTGTATGGCTAGAAAAAAACTTCTTCTCTTTCATATCCAGATTTGAAAAAAAAGATTGCGAAACAGGTATACGATTTGATCACAATATGAATTTCAGCATATGTCAATTTCAATACATGAACTAGATTCTTGTGGTTTTATATTTTTATGCATACATAATTTAGATTAAAAGTATTTTAATCTTATATTTTACTATGGTGTTTAAAAAATAAAATTTTGAAACACACATGTATGTCCCAAACCTCGAATTCCAACACTGAATCCTATCAATTGGGGGTTATGCATTAGCACTCTGAGCTCATGATTCTATTTTTGGCCTGGCCATAGAGTATAAGTGTGATATTCCAGCTTTACCATAGGATATAAGTATAATATTCAGTCCCACCATAAGATATAAGTGTGGTATTATAATCCAGCCATAGGATATAAGTATGGTATTCTGATCTAACCATAGGACATAAGTATGATCATAGTTAAAGACTGATGAGTTAAGTAAAATTTATTTTAAATCAAATTTTTAAATATGATTGATTTTAAAATCAAACATATGATTATGTATATAAATATTTGAAAG
Source organism: Elaeis guineensis (assembly GCF_000442705.2). NCBI lineage: Eukaryota > Viridiplantae > Streptophyta > Magnoliopsida > Arecales > Arecaceae > Elaeis > Elaeis guineensis. The sequence continues at coordinate 49,766,112 of NC_025998.2, forward strand.
ATACTGACATTATTGAATTTATATTTTGAAAATAAATTTGATTATTTTTGTGCATTAATTAATGATAAATTATATTTTAATATCTGTAACTTATATTATCACATAAATTATCTAGTCAAGATAATCATTACTTATTAGGCTATCTATTTCATTATTCTATATTTTAGTATTTTTTATAGATTTAGAGGACTAACTTGACTCAGAGATTTGATATGAAAAAGTGAATTAGAAGAAGAATTTTATATTTTAATTTAGATTAAAATTTATTATTACTGATAAAAAATTATGAAATAATATTTTGTAAGATATTTGATTTAGTTATTTGAAATAAATTTTAACATTAATTATTTGAATTTTGTTTTGCTATTGCCTTATGATAGTGTGATCAGATGTCTTGCATGCTTGTAGGAAGAGTTCTCCATGAGTATGCAGTGGTTGCCATAACTTTCGACTCATGATCTTGGATTAGAGGCATGATAATTAATATAGCATTAGCATATAAGTGGATAAATTATGACATATATAGATAACTATAGGATGAGTTTAGGTGGGTAGACACTGGGAACATTGGGATATAGATCTATAACAATTGCAGTATAAGTTATCTTCATGATTTTAGATTAAATCTTGTACATATGTATGAAAAGATTTCAAAGAAATTATGATTCATAGAGTTTGATATATGATGTAGCAATCTATAGATCATGATATAATTAGTTGGATTTTGACATAAAGTAATGATAAGAGAATTGATCTTGAAAATTTATTGTACATTATGATTGTTAATTTAATCATCAATTATTTAAATGAATATGGGAGCTCTAATTTGATATGTGCATAATACTATGATAATGTTTCTAGTTTTGAAGTTAATTATTGAGTAACAAATTAGAATAAATTAGTAAGAAATTATATAAGATTTGATCTAAGAAAGATTTTTATGATATTTGATTGGAATATTCTTTAAGATTTATATTGGAATGTGGGTCATGTATGAAGCTTGCATATAGAAACAAAAAATACAGTTAGAGATATTGTAAAGAAGTCTATTTCTTATTGAAGAAATTGATTATGAGATTGCAAAATATTCATTTTGATGAAATCTATAATTACCACCTTTGCATCCAAGTAATAGATCTTATTTATGTCTATCGAAGACTATATGGTATATATGAAATTTTAATTCAAAGATTATGTATGTAAGTTGATCAAGGGATCTTCTACCATTATTGTTAACGTTGCTAGTGAAATCCTTGATTGTCATCTTGGATCAATATAAAAGATCGTACTTAATTATATCCATCTAAGGATTATGAGATATATGTGAATATGTAATTTAAAATTTTGGATTTATAAACTAACATGGAGATTCTCTGTCATGGTTATCAAGGTCAGTGTTAACATCTAGTAAGGCATGAAGAATTTGATATTGAAAGGTTTACATGATTACCGTAGAAAGTGTCTGATAGATGTTAAAGATCTCGATGGAAGAAATTTTAAGAAGATGACTGAGTTTGTTTTACTTATATATTTTGATTTAAGTCATAACTTAGTGAAACATCAGAAGAAGATTTTTTTTTTATTGATTTTGCTTACAAGATTTTGTTTTAGACTTATTTAAATGAATTGATAAGAAAATTAAGGTTTAATTCATATTGGATTATAGTAAACGTATATCATGGTTTGAATATGTTAAACTCAAGGGATGTGTACAATGCATATTGAGGAAGATAATTTATATAGATTGTGATATAACATAGAAACTTAGATTTGACATAAGTACATTGATGGATTTGAATTAGAGCATACAGTGGAAGCATAGTGGTCTAAATTATTTTTAAGCTAATCAAAATGAGAATTTAGTTTGAAAGATATGATAATGAAAGATTCAATTTTAAAATTAGAGAATGGTAATGACTTAAGGAAAGAGTAACCCTAAATTTTTTAGGGCTTCAGCAAGAAAAAATTTTAAGGATGAAATTTCATTTTAGTGGGGGAGAATGTGATACCCCAAATCTTGTGCATTAATCTTGAAGTGGCAAAAAAAACAAAAACAAAAATAGGAAAAAAATCTTTTCCATTAGACTCCTGATTGGAGTTGGAATCAGAGGCTGGGAGGGAGTCCGGCTCCTTCCCCCTCTATCTATATTTAAAGGAATGAAGTTTCTTGTGAAAGCCCCACCACCGACCACCAGCTATCGCTAGAGGAAACCCAATTTTCTTTTCTTCTTCTGGACATTCATCATTATGCTCGTCGGAAACATGACTCCATCATAGTCGAAAGTCAGGTAAGACCCTTAAATCCTTTGATTAACACTTCTTGCTCTCTACCTTAGCCCTTAAACCAGAGTTTCCAACTGGCAAACTACCAAATTTTGTCACAAAGGGGGGGATCAGCTGATCCCTTGTTTTTCTTTTGTTTACTACTTGTCTTCTTGACTTTTTTGATGGAAGCCATCGCCACCGACCACCGACCTGTGGTCCCCCACCTACACTGTCGTTGCCTGCACCCTAGCCACTGCCATCACCAGGAAGAAGCTCTCCTAGTTTGAGAAATAAGGGAAATAGGAAGTCCCTTGTTCCATCAAGAGAGAATGAAGAAAAGAAGAAAAAAAAGGGAAGAAAGAAAGAAAAGAAAAGAAAAGAAAAAAAAGAAGAGAGAGTTTCTCTCTCTTCCCTCTTCCCTCTCTCCTTCCTCTCTCTTCCCACTTTCTCTCTACACTTTTTCTATCTACTTTCTCTCTCTAAAAAAATCTTACATTCTCTCTCTATAAGTTTTTCTCTCTAAAGGTGTCTCTCTTCTAGGATTTTCTAGATTTTAGAAAGATTTCCTAATAGCTTTGGTAGATCCTAATGAAGGGATCTTGATCGTTGACTATTAGATAGTTTGCAGGTCTCCATCTTAATTGGATTAAGCATCATGAGATCTTATCTTCGATTGCATCCTAACATGACCCTTGATTTATAATTGATCGATTTGATGTGTTAGATTAAACTAACTGGATGTTGGGTACTATCATATAGCTAGCCCTGTTAGGATTTAAGATTTTTATTTTGAAAATAATTATGATTAATGTTTGATAAAAATATGATTTTAGATATTAAGTTTTGATAAAAAAATTAGAATTATATGGATTCATTGGAGTATATATGCGGAAAGTAATGATTCACCTTCTCTAGATTTTTTATTTATATAATATTATTTTGAATATCAAACAAGTTGTTATTAGTTTTGCATGTGATTTATAAATCTTACAAATATATTTTGAATGAAAATTAATATAAAATTTTTATGTAATATTTCTTGGACTATTACCATAATTATTTATTAATCTAAAATCATATATATTTTTTTGATTTGATTACAAAATATGTATAATTTTATAAAAAATTTTTGATATGAATCAAATTTGGATTCTCAGTCTGACTATGTTCTATACCCTATCATTTAGGATTTATGTATTGGCATTTTGAGCTTATGATTTTCTTTCTGATCTAGCCACAAGATATATGTATGGTATTTTGATCCAGCCATAGGATATGAGTGTGGTATTTCAACCCCACCATGCGATATAATTATGATATTTTGGCCCCACCATAGGATATAACAATGGTATTTTGATCCGACCATTGGATATAAATATGGTATTTTGATCCGATCATAGGGTATAAGTACAATTATAGTTCGATGCTAATGAGTTAAGTGGAATTTATATTGAATCAAATTGGTTTAGAAATTAGATATATAATTATATATATAAATATTTAAAAGATACTAGCATTATTAAATTAATATTTTGAAAATAAATTTGATTATATTTGTGCACTAATTAATGATAAATTATATCTTGATATTTATAAATCATATTATCACATGACTTATCTAATCAAGGTAATCATTGGCTCTAAGCTATTTAGCTCATTATTCTATATTTTATTATTTTTTAAGATTTAGAGGACTAGCTTGACTCAAAGATTCGATATAAAAAAATAAATTAGAAGCAAAATTTGATATCTTTATTTAAATTAGAATTTATTGATATTTATAAAATATTATAAAATATTATTTTATAAGATATTTGATTTAGTTATTTGAAATAAAGTTTAACATTAATGTTGACTCAAAAATAATTTTGATGATTACACAATGTTAGAGTATAAAAAGAAACTAATATCTTGGAAGCTTGGTTGAGAATGTTTTTATAGAAAGCTAAAACTTTTGGTAGGCCTTGAAATCACTTGGGATGGTTTTGAACCTTCAAAATCAATTTTGAAGATGTATTCATTAAGAAAAGCCAAGTTGAGAATTGCGAGTCGATTCATGCTTTAGATGAGTCGACCCTGGCATAAAGAAGGACTAGCATGCTCTGTAAGTTGACTCTTGGAACCTACAATCGACTTTCTTAGAGGGGGAATTGATTTCTAGCACACCCTACAAGAGCTGGCACTTGGACTCTACAAGTCGACTCTTCATTCTGGTGAGTTGACTCTCTCAAGGTAGATAGAAAGAGATTTTTTTAAAGATCTGAAGGTAAGCCAACTCTTGAGCTCTGCAAGTCCCCATTGACCTGCATAAGTCGACTTTTGAGATCTACAAGTTGACTCTTGAGCTTTTAATAGCCATAACAAACTGTTCAGAAGTAGTTGTAGAAATGTACAAAATTTGTTATAATAGCTAGATTCCATCCCCAATGGGCAAAAATGGCTAGATTTCAATTAAAATAACATTAAAAGGCCAGGGATTGTTTGAAATTAGAGAACCTAAGTGAACAACAGAAAAAGCCCATCCAAAGAAAAAGATGCCTAGCTATTTTCAACTTTGAGTGCATTCAAGAGTGTTCTTTTGCTCCACATTCAAAAAGTTCTTGAATTTTTCTGAAGGCAATAAAGAAGAAAATGTTGGGATGCGGAGGGATTTCATGCATACATTTCAAAATTTTACAGTGAAAGAATATTAGATTAAACTATTTAATCTACAAATACATGCATAAGATCTAATCTTAAAACTCTTATAAATGGATCTATGACATAAATATACATGCTTAAAAATTTGAATTCAAAATAACAAGAATGTAAACAAAAATCAGCACACTATAACAGTCTATCTACCACTATTAGAGTTTCGAACCCAATATCTGAGAGTGGGTAGTCAAACTCCACGATCAAAAATATGGATCAGAAAGTCCTCGCTAGTCACTCACAGCTGCACAATCATCCGACCTCTATGGATGGTCCACACGAAGCCCTTGGATCGATCAGCCCTTTACGGGAGTGCTAGCTCGCGCAGTCGGCTTCTGATAACGGATCTGATTTGATCTTCTTCTTCAATCACCTCAAACCTTTTCGATATTGAAGATGGATCAGCAGAGGTTATTGAAAGGTGGAGAAAAATCAGATGAAGACTCTCTTCTCTTTAGTTTATTTCTCATCTAGAAATCCTAGAATGATTCTAGATCTCTCACCTGAGAGGAGATAGATCTCCTCCAATGCACATGCTAAGAAGATAGAAGACCACCCCAAATCTCATGCCCCCAAAAGAATGTTCAACCACTCTCCTTCTCTGCTATCTCATGGTAAAACTTAGAGATTAATTGGCGCACAAAATCATAAATATTTTATGGTTGCCGCACAAAAGAAATTAGGATGAGATAAGGACATGTTTGATTCGAATTTCAAATCAAAAGCCACTTAGCCCAGCCATATCCAGATGAAAGAGGAGGCCAAACAAGCTTTTTAGTGAGAGAAATAAATCAGGATTATTTCCTTTTGTCGCACATATTAGAGGCTTTTACAAGGTGCCGGCATGTGGGAGGATAGGGATAAAGTTTTAGATTTAAATTCAAATCTTTTGAATTCAATTTAAAACCAACCTAATCCTATCACTAATGGGTGACAACATGAGGGGTTTTGGTGTGGAATATTCAGCACACAAACCAATTTGTGCGATGAAAGAAGGCATGGAGAGAAGGGAAGGCACAACGGAAAAAGTCCAATCACATTGGACTCTAGGGTTTAACCAATTAAGTTCCTAATTAGGTTTCATCCAAATCCATTTCACTTAAACCCAAATAAATTATGATGAACCTAATCTAATTAGGTTCCTACGACCTTAATTAAACCTGATCAAATCAGCAAATTAACTAAGCTATAGACTTGATCAAATCAGGATCAATTCCTCCTTAGCGATTAGGTCATCTCATAACCTAATCGGATTTGATCTAGTTGAATCCAATTCAATTAGACTTTATCCAGACTTTAATATGTTGGGAATAGTATCCCAAAGCCAATCGTCAGCCTGTTGACGGTTGTGCTCTTTCTTGTATTAGGATATGAATTATAAATAAATAAAAATTATTTTGATATTTTTCATTACAAATTATTTCATCTTCTAATGAACTCTTGTGTTGTGGTGAAGTCCTTAAGACTATTTAGACTCGATAAAGGAAGATTTATCGTTTAGTCCTTAAACCTGTTCACGATCAAATGATATGTTGTTACCAAGGACGACAACATTTATCAAGCATAGGTTGTTGTGTGCCATATGGGTTGGTTGTCCTCTTAACCAAAGAGTGTGGAGACACTGGTATGGCATACAGGTGAGATGTAAGGGTACATCTGTACTGAACGTGACCGACTCTAGAGTTTTTTCTGCTATCAAGATTTGCTCCAATGGGATATGGGTATAATTATCCCTCCGACCTGAGACTGCCACGGTGACTTGCAAGCAACTCACTACACTTAGGCACTGGACTACCTGAATTTCTAATTCAGTGACGGAAGGCTGTTGGGTGGAGTCAAGTACTTGACTTGTCGATGCATGTGTCAAGATGGGATTGACCACTCCAGTTCAGGAGCTGTGTACAGTCATATTTCAATTTAGCAAAATCTTGGCCAGGGTAGTCTAGTGAGGAGTCACAGGACTATTTGAGTTGAGCACGATTCGAATGATCTAATTAGGGTTGACAGTTTAACCCTGAGTCGTCCTAAACACGGGGATCAAAAGGGATGAATTATACAGTAACCATATTCGCATAGGTTCTGAGTGTTGCAATTGCGACTATTCGACCTATCTGAATGTCGGGTACTATCGCTAGATGGTCACTTCGATTAGTATAGGAATTGGTTCCTGTGCTACCGGCTTAGGTTCGAACCTACGGGGTCACACACATTAGAGGTTCCTATCTAATCTGATGGCTGGTGAAGAGTCCCACTGGACTGAGACTCTTCGACCAAGAGTCCAAATGGTCGGAGACTCTGTCATTGAAAATCAGGATTCTCTGATCATGAGTTTCACACATTTTGGGTATCGGGGTCAAGAGTCCCATTGGTTTGGGACTCTTCGATCAAGGTTTCATATCGATGGACTTTAATGCCCGATTGCCCATCGAATTTGGACTCAGTATTTATGAGAGGTTTAATTAGTGATTTGATTGCTAATTAACTCAATTTGATTGAGTAATTATTTTTAGATCAAGTCTAATTGAATTGGATTCAGTTGGATTTGACCCGATTAGGTTAAGAGTTAACCTAATCGCCGAGGTGGTTTGGTCCCTGATCTGATCAGGGGTTGGGCTTAGTCAATTCCTAATTTGATTAGGATTTTATTGAGCCTAATTAAGCTTAATTGTATTGTGTTTAATTTAGTCTAATTATGCCTAACATATTTTAATAAGGTTGGTTCAATTAGGTTTGAAACCACCTTTGATTTATCTCCCTGTGCCACCTCACTCACCTGTGCCTATTTAAATTCATGAGAAACAAGTTCTCATGAATTTTCTCCCATGCAGAAGCCTTCCCACGCCCCTTCTTTGTGTGCCATTTGGGTGGATAATGATAAGGTATTGGGAATAGTGTCCCAAAGGCAATCATCAGTCTGTTGACGGTTGTGCTCATTTTTTGTATTTGTACATAAATTATGAATTAATAAAAATTATTTTGGTATTTTTTATCACAAAATATTTCATCTTCTAATGAACTCTTATGTTGTGGTGAAGTCCTTAGGACTATTTAGACTCGACAAAGGAGGATTTGTCGTTTAGTCCTTAAATCTGTTCGTGACCAAATGATACGTTGTTACCAAGGACGACAACGTTTATCAAGCATAGGTCATTGTGTGCCATATAGGTTGGTTGTCCTTTTAACCAATGAGTATGGAGACACTGGTATGGCATACAGGTGAGATGTAAGGGTACATCTGCACTGAACGTGACTGACTCTGGAGCTATTTCTGCTATCAAGATTTGCTCCGATGAAATATGGGTATAAATATCCCTCCGATCTGAGACCGCCACGGTGACTTGCAAGCAACTCACTGCACTTAGACACTGGACTACCTGAATTTTTAATTCAGTGATGGAAGGCTGCTGGGTGTAGTCAAGTACTTGACTTGTCGGTGCGTGTGTCAATATGGGATTGACTACTCCAGTTTAGGAGCTGTGTACAGTCGTGTTTCAATTTAACAAAATCTTGGCCAGGATAGTCTTTGTGAGGAGTCACAAGACTGTTTGAGTTGAGCACTATTGGGCATAAAATACCCTCGACCGAAGTTCTTGGCGGGATCGACCCTCGCGAGTCCCTTCCATTTTTCGACAACTGTTAGTGAAACCCCGTCACTTCGCCCGGACTCCTACGGGAGCCGGGCTCCGTCTGCGATTTCGGCAGCAAGGAAGACTTCATCCGGACTCCTACGGGAGCTGGGCTCCGTCCGCGAGTTCTACAGCAAGGAAGACTTCGCCCGGACTCCTACGGGAGCCGGGCTCCGTCCGCGATTTCGGCAGCAAGGAGGACTTCGCCCGGACTCCTACGGGAGCCGGGCTCCGTCCGCGAGTTCTACAACAAGGAAGACATCGCCCGGACTCCTATGGGAGCCGAGCTCCGTCCGTGATTTCGGCAGCAAGGAAGACTTCGCCCGGATGCCTACGGGAGTGGGGCTCCGTCCACGAGTTCTACAGCAAGGAAGACTTCGCCCGGACTCCTACGGGAGCCGGGCTCCGTCTGCGATTTCGGCAGCAAGGAAGACTTCGCCCGGACTCCTACAGGAGCCGGGCTCCATCCGCGAGTTCTACAGCTAGGAAGACTTCGCTTGGACTCCTACGGGAGTCGGGCTCCGTCCGCGAGTTCTACAGCAAGGAAGACTTCGCCCAAACTCCTACGGGAGTCGGGCTCCGTCCGCGATTTTGGCAGCAAGGAAGACTTCGCCCGGACTCCTACGGGAGTCGGGCTCCGTCCGCGAGTTCTATAGCAAGGAAGACTTTGCCCGGACTCCTACGGGAGCCGGGCTCCATCCGCGAGTTCTACCGCAAGGAAGACTTCGCCCGGACTCCTACGGGAGCCGGGCTCCATCTGCGAGTTCTACAGCAAGGTAGACTTCGCCCGGACTCCTACGGGAGCCGGGCTCCGTCCGTGATTTCGGCAGCAAGGAGGACTTCGCCCGGACTCCTACGAGAGCCGGGCTCTGTCCGCGAGTTCTACAGCAAGGAAGACTTCGCCCGGACTCCTACGGGAGTCGGGCTCCGTCCGTGAGTTCTACAGCAAGGAAGACTTCGCCGGACTCCTACGGGAGCCGAGCTCCGTCCGCGATTTCGACAGCAAGGAAGATTTCGCCCAGACTCCTACGGGAGCCGGGCTCCGTCCGTGATTTCGACAGCAAGGAAGACTTCGCCCGGACTCCTACGGGAGCCGGGCTCCGTCTGTGATTTCTGCCGCAAGTAGACTCCACCCGGACTCCTACGGGAGCCGGGCTCCATCCTCAACTTCATCTACTGGTAAGCCTTGTCCGGACTCCTACGGGGGCTGGACTTCGCCGTTGATTTTAATTGCAGGAAGACTCCGCCCGGATTCCTACGGGAGTCGGGCTCCGTCCTCGACTCCAACGGCTGCAGACAGACTTCATCCAAACTCCTACGGGAGTCGGACTCCGCCCACGACCCCAACTGCAAGTAGACTTCGCCCAAACTCCTACGGATACCGAACCTCGCTACCAACTCCAACCGAACTTCGGCCGACAAGTCTGGACCCCCTGGCAGGCCACAGTAATGGACAACACTGCTCCACTCCCTGCGGCGGACCCTACGCAGCTCCATTACTCCCTGGCAAGCCGTATTAACGGCCACGATTCTGCTCCACTCCTTGCGGTGGATCCTGTGCGATTCCACCACTCCCTGACGAGTCACGATAGCGGACGTCGCTCCACTCCCCGTAACTGATTCCACGTGGTGAGCCACGGCGATAGCCATGATCCCACACCACTATCCTCTGTAATAAATTCTTCCTGGCTCTGGGTGGTCCACTACCAGGCAGTTACAGGCGTCGCTATCAATTTGTTGCCCTCTCCGTCTATAAAAGGGGAACCCCAGATACGTTATTCCATAAGCTCTCATTTTTTTTTTACCTCAAAACTCTGCTAAATTCTCTGTTCGAGCACTCCATTCTTGTTGAGGCAGAGAACTGACTTGAGCATCGGAGGGTCTTGTCGGAGCAACCCCACCTCCGGTTTAGACTTCCTTGGCAGGTTCCGACGGCGACCGCGATTCCCTCGACTCCAGCTTCTCCGGTGCAAGCGGATTTTTGCACCAATAGGATTGATGCTAGAGGAAGGGCCCATGTCTTTACAGTACCCTTGTTCTTAAAGGAGCGCTCAACGGAGCCACCTCCGATCGTCTCCTCCGGCACCCACTCCTTTCCCCCACGGGATCCTCGCCTGATACCCTCTCGCAAAGCATCTGCATAGCTACCCACGGCCTCCGCAGCCATATTCCGAACCCTGATCTCGCCTTTGGTTTTCCAGGCCCCGCATTCTCCGGCTATGGTCGCCAGCATGGAGTGGCCGGACGATTGGCCTCCGACGGATTCCGCCAATACCATCTCGGGAGGATCCCTACAGGAAACGACCAACATACCGGCTGTATCCCCCAAGCGACAAAAGACTGAAGAGCCCATAACCTTTACCGAAGAAGACACTCAGGGAGTCCAATTCCCTAATAACGATGCGGTCGTAGTTTTCTTGAATATAGCAAATTATGACATCTATCGTATTCTTGTCGACAATGGAAGTTCAGCCGACATCTTGTTCTACGATGCCTTCTCAAGAATGTCCACTCTTGACGGTCATCTGAGGCCGATTAGCTCCCCCTTGGTAGGGTTTACCGGCGATGCTGTTCCGATAGAAGGAATAATAACTTTGACTGTGGCCGTAGGTCAATATCCAAGGCAATCCAGGGCTCTGGTGAATTTCTTGGTGGTGAAGGTGCCATCCTCCTATAATGCAATCCTCGGCCGACCTGGCCTCAATGCTCTTCGAGCCGTCGTATCGACCTACCATTTGAAGTTGAAGTTCCCCACCAACCAGGGGACCGGAGAGGTCCGGGGAGACCAAGCCCTGGCCAGACACTGCTACAATATAACCTTGCAAAGAGGCGATCAATCTGACTCCTGCCCCGTCGATGGACTGGACGCTCGCGATGACCTCACCGAAGAGAGGGGTGCCCGAATCAAAGATTTGGTACCAATCCCTTTAAATGATGGGAATGCGGAGCATGTAGCAATGATCGGCTCCAACCTAGGGGAGGAGGTGCGGACACGTCTCATTGATTTTCCACAAAAGAATGCGGACGTTTTCGCTTGGGTTCCAGCAGACATGCCGGGGATCGACATGGAAGTCATGGAGCATCATCTGGCCGTCGATCCAAAGCATCGACTGATGAAAGAGAAAATCCGAAG